>NC_138770.1:688087148-688190583 GCF_965119305.1 Pelophylax lessonae | reverse complement strand
CTTCAAAATTTTCTGTCTTTTTCTTTTTTCTGTAAGAAATAAACCCCCCAGCGGTGATAAAATACGGCCAATAGAAATCTCTATTTGTGTGAAAAAATATATAAAAATGTCATATGGAGAGAGTGTTGCATGACCGCGCAATTGTCATTCAAAATGTGAAAGCTGAAAATTGGCCTGGGCAGGAAGGGGGTGAAAGGACCTGGAAATGAAGAGGTTAATAATAATTTTTCTTAAAAATGCAAAGTGTCCTCAGTCCCCCCCCCCCCCCGGCTAACCTGCAAAGGCCAACGCAGGCGTCGCTTACCCACGCACGCACGCAACCAGCGATCGTCCCACACATGTGAGATATCACCGCGAATGTCAGATCCTGGGCAGTAATTCCTCTCTACATCCAATGTGAGAACCTGGAAAGGATTCTAAATCATCGCCTATGGATCCTAACATTTACATTGTTTGTTCCCACGGCAACAATTTCACATGTTTGTTATCTATTTACTCAGCACAACATCATCTTTTAGAAGACTGGGCGCACCTTGTAGTGCTGTAGGGGTACCTCTGGGTAGGAAGTGAGTATTGCAGTCTCAGCTACTTTTTTATTCCAAAATAAACCAAAAAACCTTCTGGGGGCAGATAGAAAGGTAAAAATGTCTGAAACTGGGGTGTCCTCTGAGACCCCCCCCTTCCCGGTACCACAAGCACAGGACCCAGTGTGCCATGGATCAGTGTCAGAAGTTTCCACGGTGCAGGCAGGATGGACGGCCGCCATCACCATAGTAACCAGTCACATTCATTGATATGATGATGGTGGCTGACTCACCGGCAATATATCCCCCACCAGCAACAATAGACCCCCAACTCCTCACAACAGTATATCCCCAGCAGCAACAATAGACCCCCCCAACTCCTCACAGCAATATATCCCCCACCAGCAACAATAGACCCCCCCCCCCAACTCCTCACAGCAATATATCCCCCACCAGCAACAATAGACCCCCAACTCCTCACAGCAGTATATCCCCCACCAGCAACAATAGACCCCCCCCCCAACTCCTCACAGCAGTATATCCCCCACCAGCAACAATAGACCCCCCCAACTCCTCACAGCAGTATATCCCCCACCAGCAACAATAGACCCCCCCCCCCAACTCCTCACAGCAATATATCCCCCACCAGCAACAATAGACCCCCCCCCCCAACTCCTCACAGCAATATATCCCCCACCAGCAACAATAGAGCCCCCCCCCCCAACTCCTCACAGCAGTATATCCCCCACCAGCAACAATAGAGCCCCCCAACTCCTCACAGCAGTATATCCCCCACCAGCAACAATAGACCCCCCCCCAACTCCTCACAGCAATATATCCCCCACCAGCAACAATAGACCCCCAACTCCTCACAGCAGTATACCTCTAGTGTAGCACTGCTGTGTGGGGGTTCCCCTGGGTTACCGTTAGCAACAGTAGGACAATCTGCCATGTTTCCAAGTGTTTTACCTCAGACAAGGCCCAGTCCAGCTTCTTTGGTTTTAATCTGAATCCTGGGATAATCAATATCCTGAGGTGATCCCTATCCTGAGGTGATCTATATCCGGAGATAATCAATATCCTGAGATAATCAATATCCTGAGGTGATCTATATCCGGAGATAATCAATATCCTGAGGTGATCCCTATCCTGAGGTGATCTATATCCTGAGGTGATCTATATCCTGAGGTGATCTATATCCTGAGGTGATCTATATCCTGAGGTGATCTATATCCGGAGATAATCAATATCCTGAGGTGATCTATATCCTGAGGTGATCCATATCCTGAGGTGATCTATATCCTGAGGTGATCTATATCCTGAGGTGATCCCTATCCTGAGGTGATCTATATCCGGAGGTGATCTATATCCGGAGATAATCAATATCCTGAGATAATCAATATCCTGAGGTGATCTATATCCTGAGGTGATCTATATCCTGAGGTGATCTATATCCTGAGGTGATCCATATCCTGAGGTGATCCATATCCTGAGGTGATCTATATCCTGAGGTGATCCCTATCCTGAGGTGATCTATATCCTGAGGTGATCTATATCCTGAGGTAATCCATATCCTGAGGTGATCCATATCCTGAGGTGATCTATATCCTGAGGTGATCTATATCCTGAGGTGATCTATATCCTGAGGTGATCCATATCCTGAGGTAATCCATATCCTGAGGTGATCCATATCCTGAGGTGATCTATATCCTGAGGTGATCCATATCCTGAGGTAATCCATATCCTGAGGTGATCTATATCCTGAGGTAATCCATATCCTGAGGTGATCTATATCCTGAGGTGATCTATATCCTGAGGTGATCCCTATCCTGAGGTGATCTATATCCTGAGGTGATCCATATCCTGAGGTAATCCATATCCTGAGGTGATCTATATCCTGAGGTGATCTATATCCTGAGGTGATCTATATCCTGAGGTGATCTATATCCTGAGGTGATCTATATCCTGAGGTGATCAATATCCTGAGGTGATCCATATCCTGAGGTGATCTATATCCTGAGGTGATCCATATCCTGAGGTGATCTATATCCTGAGGTGATCTATATCCTGAGGTGATCTATATCCTGAGGTGATCTATATCCTGAGGTAATCCATATCCTGAGGTGATCCATATCCTGAGGTGATCTATATCCTGAGGTGATCCCTATCCTGAGGTGATCTATATCCTGAGGTGATCTATATCCTGAGGTGATCTATATCCTGAGGTAATCCATATCCTGAGGTGATCCATATCCTGAGGTGATCTATATCCTGAGGTGATCAATATCCTGAGGTGATCCATATCCTGAGGTAATCCATATCCTGAGGTGATCCATATCCTGAGGTGATCCATATCCTGAGGTGATCTATATCCTGAGGTGATCTATATCCTGAGGTGATCCCTATCCTGAGGTGATCTATATCCTGAGGTGATCTATATCCTGAGGTGATCTATATCCTGAGGTGATCAATATCCTGAGGTGATCAATATCCTGAGGTGATCCATATCCTGAGGTGATCCCTATCCTGAGGTGATCTATATCCTGAGGTAATCCATATCCTGAGGTGATCCCTATCCTGAGGTGATCAATATCCTGAGGTGATCCATATCCTGAGGTGATCTATATCCTGAGGTGATCCATATCCTGAGGTGATCTATATCCTGAGGTGATCTATATCCTGAGGTAATCCCTATCCTGAGGTGATCTATATCCTGGGGTGATCCATATCCTGAGGTGATCTATATCCTGAGGTGATCCATATCCTGAGGTAATCCCTATCCTGAGGTGATCTATATCCTGGGGTGATCTATATCCTGAGGTGATCTATATCCTGAGGTGATCCCTATCCTGAGGTGATCCCTATCCTGAGGTGATCTATATCCTGAGGCATTCTGTATCCTGGGGCTCCCGCCAAAAGTCACCTTACCTCAGGTGCTCTCCACTTTTATTTCCAATCCCATCATGCACCTCTCCAGGTGCCAGCCCACTGGGACGGTTACAAAAGCCTGTGTATCATTGGCCAGGTTTGCTCCACTGTCTAACAGGCCTCCCTATTGGACAGAATGGGGACACTCCCCCAGACCAGATGAATACACACCGAGCACAGAGGGCACAGAGGGCACAGAGAGCACAGAGGGCACAGAGGGCACGGAGAGCAAAGAGGGCACAGAGGGCACAGAGAGCACAGAGAGCACAGAGGGCACAGAGAGCACAGAGGGCACAGAGGGCACAGAGAGCACAGAGAGCACGGAGAGCACAGAGGGCACAGAGGGCACAGAGAGCAAAGAGGGCACAGAGGGCACAGAGAGCACAGAGAGCACGGAGAGCACGGAGAGCACAGAGGGCACAGAGGGCACGGAGAGCACAGAGGGCACAGAGGGCACAGAGAGCACAGAGGGCACAGAGAGCACAGAGAGCACAGAGGGCACAGAGAGCACAGAGGGCACAGAGAGCAAAGAGGGCACAGAGGGCACAGAGAGCAAAGAGGGCACAGAGGGCACAGAGAGCACAGAGGGCACAGAGAGCACAGAGAGCACAGAGGGCACAGAGAGCACAGAGGGCACAGAGGGCACAGAGAGCAAAGAGGGCACAGAGGGCACAGAGAGCACAGAGGGCACAGAGGGCACAGAGAGCACAGAGGGCACAGAGGGCACGGAGAGCACAGAGAGCACAGAGGGCACAGAGGGCACAGAGGGCACAGAGGGCACAGAGAGCACAGAGGGCACAGAGGGCACAGAGAGCACAGAGGGCACAGAGAGCACAGAGGGCACAGAGAGCACAGAGAGAACAGAGGGCACAGAGAGCACAGAGGGCACAGAGAGCACAGAGGGCACAGAGAGCACGGAGAGCACAGAGGGCACAGAGGGCACAGAGAGCACAGAGGGCACAGAGGGCAAAGAGGGCACAGAGGGCACAGAGGGCACAGAGAGCACAGAGAGCACAGATGGCACAGAGGGCACGGAGAGCACAGAGAGAACAGAGGGCACAGAGAGCACAGAGGGCACAGAGGGCACGGAGAGCACGGAGAGCACAGAGGGCACAGAGAGCACAGAGAGCACGGAGAGCACAGAGGGCACAGAGGGCACGGAGAGCAAAGAGGGCACAGAGAGCACAGAGAGCACAGAGAGCACAGAGGGCACAGAGAGCACAGAGGGCACAGAGGGCACAGAGGGCACAGAGAGCACAGAGGGCACGGAGAGCAAAGAGGGCACAGAGAGCACAGAGGGCACAGAGAGCACAGAGGGCACAGAGGGCACAGAGGGCACAGAGAGCAAAGAGGGCACAGAGAGCACAGAGGGCACAGAGGGCACAGAGAGCACAGAGGGCACGGAGAGCAAAGAGGGCACAGAGGGCACAGAGAGCACAGAGAGCACAGAGGGCACAGAGGGCACAGAGAGCAAAGAGGGCACAGAGAGCACAGAGAGCACAGAGGGCACAGAGAGCACAGAGGGCACAGAGGGCACAGAGAGCACAGAGAGCACGGAGAGCACAGAGGGCACAGAGGGCACAGAGAGCAAAGAGGGCACAGAGGGCACAGAGAGCACAGAGAGCACAGAGAGCACGGAGAGCACAGAGGGCACAGAGGGCACGGAGAGCACAGAGGGCACAGAGGGCACAGAGAGCAAAGAGGGCACAGAGGGCACAGAGAGCACAGAGGGCACAGAGAGCACAGAGAGCACAGAGGGCACAGAGAGCACAGAGGGCACAGAGGGCACAGAGAGCAAAGAGGGCACAGAGGGCACAGAGAGCAAAGAGGGCACAGAGGGCACAGAGAGCACAGAGAGCACAGAGGGCACAGAGAGCACAGAGAGCACAGAGGGCACAGAGAGCACAGAGGGCACAGAGGGCACAGAGAGCAAAGAGGGCACAGAGGGCACAGAGAGCACAGAGGGCACAGAGGGCACAGAGAGCACAGAGGGCACAGAGGGCACGGAGAGCACAGAGAGCACAGAGGGCACAGAGGGCACAGAGAGCACAGAGGGCACAGAGAGCACAGAGGGCACAGAGAGCACAGAGGGCACAGAGAGCACAGAGAGAACAGAGGGCACAGAGAGCACAGAGGGCACAGAGAGCACAGAGGGCACAGAGAGCACGGAGAGCACAGAGGGCACAGAGGGCACAGAGAGCACAGAGGGCACAGAGGGCAAAGAGGGCACAGAGGGCACAGAGGGCACAGAGAGCACAGAGAGCACAGATGGCACAGAGGGCACGGAGAGCACAGAGAGAACAGAGGGCACAGAGAGCACAGAGGGCACAGAGGGCACGGAGAGCACAGAGAGCACGGAGAGCACAGAGGGCACAGAGAGCACAGAGAGCACGGAGAGCACAGAGGGCACAGAGGGCACGGAGAGCAAAGAGGGCACAGAGAGCACAGAGAGCACAGAGAGCACAGAGGGCACAGAGAGCACAGAGGGCACAGAGGGCACAGAGGGCACAGAGAGCACAGAGGGCACGGAGAGCAAAGAGGGCACAGAGAGCACAGAGGGCACAGAGAGCACAGAGGGCACAGAGGGCACAGAGGGCACAGAGAGCAAAGAGGGCACAGAGAGCACAGAGGGCACAGAGGGCACAGAGAGCACAGAGGGCACAGAGAGCACAGAGGGCACAGAGAGCACAGAGGGCACAGAGGGCACAGAGGGCACAGAGAGCACAGAGAGCACAGAGGGCACAGAGAGCAAAGAGGGCACAGAGAGCACAGAGAGCACAGAGGGCACAGAGGGCACAGAGGACACAGAGAGCACAGAGGGCACAGAGAGCACAGAGGGCACAGAGAGCACAGAGTACACAGAGAGCACAGAGAGCACGGAGAGCACAGAGGGCACGGAGAGCACAGAGGGCACGGAGGGCACAGAGAGCAAAGAGGGCACAGACAGCACAGAGGGCACAGAGAGCAAAGAGGGCACAGAGGGCACAGAGAGCACAGAGGGCACAGAGAGCACAGAGGGCACAGAGGGCACAGAGAGCACAGAGAGCACAGAGGGCACAGAGGGCACAGAGAGCACAGAGGGCACAGAGAGCAAAGAGAGCACAGAGGGCACAGGGGGCACAGAGAGCACAGAGGGCACAGAGGGCACAGAGAGCAAAGAGGGCACAGAGGGCACAGAGGGCACAGAGGGCACAGAGGGCACAGAGGGCAGAGAGGGCAGAGAGGGCACAGAGAGCACAGAGGGCACAGAGAGCAAAGAGGGCACAGAGGGCACAGAGAGCACAGAGAGCACAGAGGGCACAGAGAGCACAGAGGGCACAGAGGGCACAGAGGGCACAGAGAGCACAGAGGGCACAGAGGGCACAGAGGGCACAGAGGACACAGAGAGCACAGAGGGCACAGAGAGCACAGAGGGCACAGAGGGCACGGAGAGCACGGAGAGCACAGAGGGCACGGAGAGCACAGAGGGCACGGAGGGCACAGAGGGCACAGAGAGCAAAGAGGGCACAGACAGCACAGAGGGCACAGAGGGCACAGAGGGCACAGAGAGCAAAGAGGGCACAGAGAGCACAGAGGGCACAGAGGGCACAGAGAGCACAGAGAGCACAGAGGGCACAGAGGGCACAGAGAGCACAGAGGGCACAGAGAGCAAAGAGAGCACAGAGGGCACAGAGGGCACAGAGAGCACAGAGGGCACAGAGAGCAAAGAGGGCACAGAGAGCAAAGAGAGCACAGAGAGCACAGAGGGCACAGAGAGCACAGAGGGCACAGAGAGCAAAGAGGGCACAGAGAGCACAGAGAGCACAGAGGGCACAGAGGGCACAGAGGGCAAAGAGGGAACAGAGGGCACAGAGAGCACAGAGGGCACAGAGAGCAAAGAGAGCACAGAGGGCACAGAGAGCACAGAGAGCACAGAGGGCACAGAGGGCACAGAGAGCACAGAGAGCACAGAGGGCACAGAGAGCACAGAGGGCACAGAGGGCACAGAGGGCACAGAGAGCACAGAGGGCACAGAGAGCACAGAGGGCACAGAGGGCACAGAGAGGAAAGAGGGCACAGAGAGCACAGAGAGCACAGAGAGCACAGAGGGCACAGAGAGCACAGAGGGCACGGAGAGCACAGAGGGCACAGAGAGCACAGAGGGCACGGAGGGCACAGAGGGCACAGAGAGCAAAGAGGGCACAGACAGCACAGAGGGCACAGAGAGCACAGAGGGCACAGAGAGCACAGAGGGCACAGAGGGCACAGAGAGCACAGAGAGCACAGAGGGCACAGAGAGCAAATAGAGCACAGAGAGCACAGAGGGCACAGAGGGCACATGGGGCCACAGAGAGCACAGAGGGCACAGAGAGCAAAGAGGGCACAGAGAGCACAGAGAGCACAGAGGGCACAGAGAGCACAGAGGGCACAGAGAGCAAAGAGGGCACAGAGGGCACAGAGAGCACAGAGGGCACAGAGGGCAAAGAGGGCACAGAGGGCAAAGAGGGCACAGAGAGCACAGAGGGCACACAGAGCACAGAGGGCACAGAGAGCAAAGAGGGCACAGAGAGCACAGAGGGCACAGAGAGCACAGAGGGCAAAGAGGGCACAGAGGGCACAGAGAGCACAGAGGGCACAGAGAGCACAGAGGGCACAGAGAACAAAGAGGGCACAGAGAGCACAGAGGGCACAGAGAGCACAGAGGGCACAGAGAGCAAAGAGGGCACAGAGAGCAAAGAGGGCACAGAGGGCACAGAGAGCACAGAGGGCACAGAGGGCACAGAGAGCAAAGAGGGCACAGAGAGCACAGAGGGCACAGAGGGCAAAGAGGGCACAGAGGGCACAGAGGGCACAGAGGGCACAGAGGGCACAGAGAGCACAGAGGGCACAGAGGGCACAGAGAGCAAAGAGGGCACAGAGAGTACAAAGGGCACAGAGAGCACAAAGGGCACAGAGAGCACAGAGGGCACAGAGAGCACAGAGGGCACAGAGGGCACAGAGGGCACAGAGAGCACAGAGAGCACAGAGAGCACAGAGAGCACAGAGAGCACAGAGAGCACAGAGGGCACAGAGAGCACAGAGGGCACAGAGGGCACAGAGGGCACAGAGGGCACAGAGAGCACAGAGGGCACAGAGAGCACAGAGGGCACAGAGGGCACAGAGAGCACAGAGGGCAAAGAGGGCACAGAGGGCACAGAGAGCACAGAGGGCACAGAGGGCACAGAGGGCACAGAGAGCACAGAGGGCACAGAGGGCACAGAGGGCACAGAGAGCACAGAGGGCACAGAGGGCACAGAGAGCACAGAGAGCACAGAGGGCACAGAGAGCACAGAGGGCACAGAGAGCACAGAGAGCACAGAGAGCACAGAGAGCACAGAGGGCACAGAGAGCAAAGAGAGCACAGAGAGCACAGAGGGCACAGAGAGCACAGAGGGCACAGAGGGCACAGAGAGCACAGAGAGCACAGAGGGCACAGAGGGAACAGAGGGCACAGAGAGCACAGAGGGCACAGAGAGCACAGAGGGCACAGAGAGCACAGAGAGCACAGAGGGCACAGAGGGCACAGAGGACACAGAGAGCACAGAGGGCACAGAGAGGAAAGAGGGCACAGAGAGCACAGAGGGCACAGAGGGCACAGAGGGCACAGAGGGCACAGAGGGCAAAGAGAGCACAGAGGGCACAGAGAGCACAGAGGGCACGGAGGGCACAGAGGGCACAGAGAGCAAAGAGGGCACAGACAGCACAGAGGGCACAGAGAGCACAGAGGGCACAGAGAGCACAGAGGGCACAGAGAGCACAGAGAGCACAGAGGGCACAGAGGGCAAAGAGAGCACAGAGGGCACAGAGGGCACAGAGGCCACAGAGAGCACAGAGGCCACAGAGAGCACAGAGGCCACAGAGAGCAAAGAGGGCACAGAGAGCACAGAGGGCACAGAGAGCACAGAGGGCACAGAGAGCAAAGAGGGCACAGAGGGCACAGAGAGCACAGAGGGCACAGAGGGCACAGAGGGCAAAGAGGGCACAGAGGGCAAAGAGGGCACAGAGAGCACAGAGGGCACACAGAGCACAGAGGGCACAGAGAGCAAAGAGGGCACAGAGAGCACAGAGGGCACAGAGAGCACAGAGGGCAAAGAGGGCACAGAGGGCACAGAGAGCACAGAGGGCACAGAGAGCACAGAGGGCACAGAGAACAAAGAGGGCACAGAGAGCACAGAGGGCACAGAGAGCACAGAGGGCACAGAGAGCAAAGAGGGCACAGAGAGCAAAGAGGGCACAGAGGGCACAGAGAGCACAGAGGGCACAGAGGGCACAGAGAGCAAAGAGGGCACAGAGGGCACAGAGAGCAAAGAGGGCACAGAGAGCACAGAGAGCACAGAGAGCACAGAGGGCACAGAGGGCACAGAGAGCACAGAGGGCACAGAGAGCAAAGAGGGCACAGAGAGTACAAAGGGCACAGAGAGCACAAAGGGCACAGAGAGCACAGAGGGCACAGAGAGCACAGAGGGCACAGAGAGCACAGAGGGCACAGAGGGCACAGAGGGCACAGAGAGCACAGAGAGCACAGAGGGCACAGAGGGCACAGAGAGCACAGAGGGCAAAGAGGGCACAGAGAGCACAGAGGGCACAGAGAGCACAGAGAGCACAGAGGGCACAGAGAGCACAGAGGGCACAGAGAGCACAGAGAGCACAGAGAGCACAGAGGGCACAGAGAGCACAGAGGGCACAGAGAGCAAAGAGGGCACAGAGAGCACAAAGGGCACAGAGAGCACAGAGGGCACAGAGAGCACAGAGGGCACAGAGGGCACAGAGAGCACAGAGGGCACAGAGGGCACAGAGGGCACAGAGGGCACAGAGAGCACAGAGAGCACAGATGGCACAGAGGGCACAGAGAGCACAGAGGGCAAAGAGGGCACAGAGAGCACAGAGGGCACAGAGAGCACAGAGAGCACAGAGGGCACAGAGAGCACAGAGAGCACAGAGAGCACAGAGGGCACAGAGAGCACAGAGGGCACAGAGAGCAAAGAGGGCACAGAGAGCACAGAGGGCACAGAGAGCACAGAGGGCAAAGAGGGCACAGAGGGCACAGAGAGCACAGAGGGCACAGAGAGCACAGAGGGCACAGAGAACAAAGAGGGCACAGAGAGCACAGAGGGCACAGAGAGCACAGAGGGCACAGAGAGCAAAGAGGGCACAGAGGGCACAGAGAGCAAAGAGGGCACAGAGGGCACAGAGGGCACAGAGAGCAAAGAGGGCACAGAGAGCACAGAGGGCACAGAGGGCAAAGAGGGCACAGAGGGCACAGAGGGCACAGAGGGCACAGAGAGCAAAGAGGGCACAGAGAGTACAAAGGGCACAGAGAGCACAGAGGGCACAGAGGGCACAGAGGGCACAGAGAGCACAGAGGGCACAGAGAGCACAGAGAGCACAGAGGGCACAGAGAGCACAGAGGGCACAGAGGGCACAGAGGGCACAGAGGGCACAGAGAGCACAGAGGGCACAGAGGGCACAGAGGGCAAAGAGGGCACAGAGGGCACAGAGAGCACAGAGGGCACAGAGGGCACAGAGGGCACAGAGAGCACAGAGGGCACAGAGGGCACAGAGAGCACAGAGGGCACAGAGAGCACAGAGAGCACAGAGGGCACAGAGAGCACAGAGGGCACAGAGAGCACAGAGAGCACAGAGAGCACAGAGGGCACAGAGAGCAAAGAGAGCACAGAGAGCACAGAGGGCACAGAGAGCACAGAGGGCACAGAGGGCACAGAGAGCACAGAGAGCACAGAGGGCACAGAGGGCAAAGAGGGAACAGAGGGCACAGAGAGCACAGAGGGCACAGAGAGCACAGAGGGCACAGAGAGCACAGAGGGCACAGAGGGCACAGAGAGCACAGAGGGCACAGAGGGCACAGAGGACACAGAGAGCACAGAGGGCACAGAGAGGAAAGAGGGCACAGAGAGCACAGAGGGCACAGAGGGCACAGAGGGCAAAGAGAGCACAGAGGGCACAGAGAGCACAGAGGGCACGGAGGGCACAGAGGGCACAGAGAGCAAAGAGGGCACAGACAGCACAGAGGGCACAGAGAGCACAGAGGGCACAGAGAGCACAGAGGGCACAGAGAGCACAGAGAGCACAGAGGGCACAGAGAGCAAAGAGAGCACAGAGGGCACAGAGGGCACAGAGGGCACAGAGGCCACAGAGAGCACAGAGGGCACAGAGAGCAAAGAGGGCACAGAGAGCACAGAGGGCACAGAGAGCACAGAGGGCACAGAGAGCAAAGAGGGCACAGAGGGCACAGAGAGCACAGAGGGCACAGAGGGCACAGAGGGCAAAGAGGGCACAGAGGGCAAAGAGGGCACAGAGAGCACAGAGGGCACACAGAGCACAGAGGGCACAGAGAGCAAAGAGGGCACAGAGAGCACAGAGGGCACAGAGAGCACAGAGGGCAAAGAGGGCACAGAGGGCACAGAGAGCACAGAGGGCACAGAGAGCACAGAGGGCACAGAGAACAAAGAGGGCACAGAGAGCACAGAGGGCACAGAGAGCACAGAGGGCACAGAGAGCAAAGAGGGCACAGAGAGCAAAGAGGGCACAGAGGGCACAGAGAGCACAGAGGGCACAGAGGGCACAGAGAGCAAAGAGGGCACAGAGAGCACAGAGAGCACAGAGGGCACAGAGAGCAAAGAGGGCACAGAGAGCAAAGAGGGCACAGAGAGTACAAAGGGCACAGAGAGCACAAAGGGCACAGAGAGCACAGAGGGCACAGAGAGCACAGAGGGCACAGAGAGCACAGAGGGCACAGAGAGCAAAGAGGGCACAGAGAGTACAAAGGGCACAGAGAGCACAAAGGGCACAGAGAGCACAGAGGGCACAGAGAGCACAGAGGGCACAGAGAGCACAGAGGGCACAGAGGGCACAGAGGGCACAGAGAGCACAGAGAGCACAGAGGGCACAGAGGGCACAGAGGGCACAGAGAGCACAGAGGGCACAGAGAGCACAGAGGGCACAGAGAGCCTAACTAAAGATCAAACTCCTCTGATAAGCAGATGAAGCAATAAGATCCCCAGAGAAACAATAGATACCCCACAAGCAATAATCAACCCCACAGCAGTATACCCCACAGCAACAATAGACCCCACAGCAGTATACCCCCCAGCAACAATAGACCCCACAGCAGTATACCCCCCAGCAACAATAGACCCCACAGCAGTATACCCCCCAGCAACAATAGACTGCACAGCAGTATACCCCCCAGCAACAATAGACTCCACAGCAGTATACCTCACAGCAACAATAGACCCTACAGCAGTATACCCCCCAGCAACAATAGACCCTACAGCAGTATACCTCCCAGCAACAATAGACCCCACAGCAGTATACCACACAGCAACAATAGACCCTACAGCAGTATAACCCACAGCAACAATAGACCCAACAGCAGTATACCTCCCAGCAACAATAGATCCCACAGCAGTATACCCCGCAGCAACAATAGACCCCGCAGCAGTACACCCCCCCCCCCAGCAACAATAGACCCCCCAGCAACAATAGACCCCACAGCAGTATACTTCCCAGCAACAATAGACCCAACAGCAGTATACCCCCCAGCAACAATAGAATCCACAGCAGTATACCCCCCAGCAACAATAGAACCCACAGCAGTATACCCCCCCAGCAACAATAGACCCAACAGCAGTATACCCCCCAGCAACAATAGACCCCACAGCAGTATACCCCCCCAGCAACAATAGACCCAACAGCAGTATACCCCCTAGCAACAATAGAATCCACAGCAGTATACCCCCAGCAACAATAGACCCCACCGCAGTATACCCCCCAGCAACAATAGACCCCACAGCAGTATACCTCCCAGCAACAATAGAATCAACAGCAGTATACCCTACAGCAACAATACACCCCGCAGCAGTATACCCTCAAGCAACAATAGACCCAACAGCAGTATACCCCCCAGCAACAATAGACCCCACCGCAGTATAGCAAACAGCAACAATAGACCCCACAGCAGTATACCCTCCAGCAACATTCAACCCTACAGCAGTATACCCCCCAGCAATAATTGACCCGTCAGCAGTATACCCTCCAGCAACAATAGACCCCACAGCAGTATACCCTCCAGCAACAATAGAACCCGCAGCAGTATACCCTCCAGCAACAATAGACCCCACAGCAACAATAGAATACACAGCAGTATACCCCCCCAGCAACAATAGACCCCACAGCAGTATACCCCCAGCAACAATAGACATCACAGCAGTATACCCTCCAGCAACAATATACCCCACAGCAGTATACCCCCCAGCAACAATAGACCCCACAGCAGTATATCCTCCAGCAACAATAGACCCCACAGCAGTATAGCCCCCAGAAACAATAGACAAACCACCTCCAAACAGCAGTATACTGTCAGCAACAACAGATCCTCCCAAGCAACAATTGACACCTCCCCCAGCAACAATAGATTTACCCCAGGACCAAACTCCCCCAGCAACAATAGATCAATAGATCGCCCAACCATAAGAAATAGATTCCTTCCCCCCAATAACAGAAGAATCCCAGAGCAACCATAGATGACGCACCAACAATTCCCCCCCCCCCCCCCAACTAATAGACCCTCCAGCACACCCCACCCCCCCTTTGCCGTTGGATAAATTCAGAAGCGGAGGTGCCGGAGTACCACTGCGCTCCTGCTGAAAATTAACCCCGTATATAACAATATATATTTATAATGTACACTGCTCAAAAAATATAGGAGCACTTTTTGATAAGAGTATAAAATCGTGTCAAGTAAAATCCTGGGATATTGATCTGGTCAGTTAAGTAGATGAGGGGGTTGTTAATCAGTTTCAGCTGCTTTGGTGTTAATGAAATTAACAACAGGTGCACTAGATGGGCAACAATGAGACAATCTCCAAAACAGGAATGGTTTTGGTGGAGGCCACTGATATTTTTTTCCCTCACTCATCTTTTCTGTTTGTCACTAGTTTTGCATTTGGCTGCGGTCAGTGTCACTACTGGTAGTATGAGGTCATACCTGGACCCTATAGAGGGGGTCAGTGTCACTACTGGTAGCATGAGGCCATACCTGGACCCTATAGAGGGGGTCAGTGTCACTACTGGTAGTATGAGGTCATACCTGGACCCTATAGAGGGGGTCAGTGTCACTACTGGTAGTATGAGGTCATACCTGGACCCTATAGAGGGGGATCAGTGTCACTACTGGTAGTATGAGGTCATACCTGGACCCTATAGAGGGGGGTCAGTGTCACTACTGGTAGTATGAGGTCATACCTGGACCCTATAGAGGGGGATCAGTGTCACTACTGGTAGTATGAGGCCATACCTGGACCCTATAGAGGGGGTCAGTGTCACTACTGGTAGTATGAGGCCATACCTGGACCCTATAGAGGGGGGTCAGTGTCACTACTGGTAGTATGAGGTCATACCTGGACCCTATAGAGGGGGTCAGTGTCACTACTGGTAGTATGAGGCCATACCTGGACCCTATAGAGGGGGTCAGTGTCACTACTGGTAGTATGAGGCCATACCTGGACCCTATAGAGGGGGTCAGTGTCACTACTGGTAGTATGAGGCCATACCTGGACCCTATAGAGGAGGTCAGTGTCACTACTGGTAGTATGAGGCCATACCTGGGCCCTATAGAGGGGGTCAGTGTCACTACTGGTAGTATGAGGTCATACCTGGACCCTATAGAGGAGGTCAGTGTCACTACTGGTAGTATGAGGCCATACCTGGACCCTATAGAGGGGGTCAGTGTCACTACTGGTAGTATGAGGCCATACCTGGACCCTATAGAGGGGGGTCAGTGTCACTACTGGTAGTATGAGGCCATACCTGGACCCTATAGAGGGGGTCAGTGTCACTACTGGTAGTATGAGGCCATACCTGGACCCTATAGAGGGGGTCAGTGTCACTACTGGTAGTATGAGGCCATACCTGGACCCTATAGAGGAGGTCAGTGTCACTACTGGTAGTATGAGGCCATACCTGGACCCTATAGAGGGGGTCAGTGTCACTACTGGTAGTATGAGGCCATACCTGGACCCTATAGAGGGGGGTCAGTGTCACTACTGGTAGTATGAGGCCATACCTGGACCCTATAGAGGGGGTCAGTGTCACTACTGGTAGTATGAGGCCATACCTGGACCCTATAGAGGGGGTCAGTGTCACTACTGGTAGTATGAGGCCATACCTGGACCCTATAGAGGAGGTCAGTGTCACTACTGGTAGTATGAGGCCATACCTGGACCCTATAGAGGGGGTCAGTGTCACTACTGGTAGTATGAGGTCATACCTGGACCCTATAGGAGGGGGGTCAGTGTCACTACTGGTAGTATGATGCCATACCTGGACCCTATAGAGAGGGTCAGTGTCACTACTGGTAGTATGAGGTCATACCTGGACCCTATAGAGGGGGGTCAGTGTCACTACTGGTAGTATGAGGTCATACCTGGACCCTATAGAGGGGGCCAGTGTCACTACTGGTAGTATGAGGATATACCTGGACCCTATAAAGGGGGGTCAGTGTCACTACTGGTAGTATGAGGCCATACCTGGACCCTATAGAGGGGGTCAGTGTCACTACTGGTAGCATGAGGCCATACCTGGACCCTATAGAGGGGGTCAGTGTCACTACTGGTAGTATGAGGCCATACCTGGACCCTATAGAGGGGGTCAGTGTCACTACTGGTAGTATGAGGTCATACCTGGACCCTATAGAGGGGGGGTCAGTGTCACTACTGGTAGTATGAGGTCATACCTGGACCCTATAGAGGGGGGGTCAGTGTCACTACTGGTAGTATGAGGTCATACCTGGACCCTATAGAGGGGGCCAGTGTCACTACTGGTAGTATGAGGCCATACCTGGACCCTATAGAGGGGGTCAGTGTCACTACTGGTAGTATGAGGCCATACCTGGACCCTATAGAGGGGGGTCAGTGTCACTACTGGTAGTATAAGGCCATACCTGGACCCTATAGAGGGGGGTCAGTGTCACTACTGGTAGCATGAGGTCATACCTGGACCCTATAGAGGGGGGGTCAGTGTCACTACTGGTAGTATGAGGCCATACCTGGACCCTATAGAGGGGGGGTCAGTGTCACTACTGGTAGTATGAGGCCATACCTGGACCCTATAGAGGGGGGTCAGTGTCACTACTGATAGCATGAGGCCATACCTGGACCCTATAGAGGGGGTCAGTGTCACTACTGGTAGTATGAGGCCATACCTGGACCCTATAGAGGGGGGGTCAGTGTAACTACTGGTAGTACGAGGTCATACCTGGACCCTATAGAGGGGGGTCAGTGTCACTACTGGTAGCATGAGGTCATACCTGGACCCTATAGAGGGGGGTCAGTGTCACTACTGGTAGTATGAGGCCATACCTGCACCCTATAGAGGGGGGGTTAGTGTCACTACTGGTAGTATGAGGCCATAGCTGGACCCTATAGAGGGGGTCAGTGTCACTACTGGTAGTATGAGGTCATACCTGGACCCTATAGAGGGGGTCAGTGTCACTACTGGTAGCATGAGGCCATACCTGGACCCTATAGAGGGGGACAGTGTCACTACTGGTAGCATGAGGCCATACCTGGACCCTATAGAGGGGGTCAGTGTCACTACTGGTAGTATGAGGCCATACTTGGACACTATGGAGGGGGTCAGTGTCACTACTGGTAGCATGAGGCCACACCTGCACCCTATAGAGGGGGGTCAG
Source organism: Pelophylax lessonae (assembly GCF_965119305.1). NCBI lineage: Eukaryota > Metazoa > Chordata > Amphibia > Anura > Ranidae > Pelophylax > Pelophylax lessonae. The sequence continues at coordinate 688,173,402 of NC_138770.1, read as the reverse complement.
TGTCACTACTGGTAGTATGAGGCCATACCTGGAACCTATAGAGGGGGTCAGTGTCACCACTGGTAGTATGAGGCCATACCTGGACCCTATAGAGGGGATCAGTGTCAATACTGGTAGTATGAGGCCATACCTGGACCCTATAGAGGGGGGTCAGTGTCACTACTGGCAGCATGAGGCCATACCTGAACCTTATAGAGGGGGGTCAGTGTCACTACTGATAGCATGAGGCCATACCTGGACCCTATAGAGGGGGTCAGTGTCACTACTGGTAGTATGAGGTCATACCTGGACCCTATAGAGGGGGTCAGTGTCACTACTGGTAGTATGAGGTCATACCTGGACCCTATAGAGGGGGGTCAGTGTCACTACTGGTAGTATGAGGTCATACCTGGACCCTATAGAGAGGGTCAGTGTCAATACTGGTAGTATGAGGCCATACCTGGACCCTATAGAGGGGGTCAGTGTCACAACTGGTAGTATGAGGAGATACCTGGACCCTATAGAGGGGGTCAGTGTCACTACTGGTAGTATGAGGCCATACCTGGACCCTATAGAGGGGGGTCAGTGTCACTACTGGTAGCATGAGGCCATACCTGGACCCTATAGAGGGGGTCAGTCAGTGTCACTACTGGTAGTATGAGGCCATACCTGTACCCTATAGAGGGGGTCAGTGATACTACTGGTAGTATGAGGAGACACCTGGACCCTATAGAGGGGGTCAGTGTCACTACTGGTAGTATGAGGCCATACCTGGACCCTATAGAGGGGGTCAGTGTCACTACTGGTAGTATGAGGAGATACCTGGACCCTATAGAGGGGGTCAGTGTCACTACTGGTAGTATGAGGCCATACCTGGACCCTATAGAGGGGGTCAGTGTCACTACTGGTAGTATGAGGCCATACCTGGACCCTATAGAGGGGGACAGTGTCACTACTGGTAGCATGAGGCCATACCTGGACCCTATAGAGGGGGTCAGTGTCACTACTGGTAGTATGAGGCCATACTTGGACCCTATGGAGGGGGTCAGTGTCACTACTGGTAGCATGAGGCCAAACCTGCACCCTATAGAGGGGGTCAGTGTCACCACTGGTAGTATGAGGCCATACCTGGACCCTATAGAGGGGATCAGTGTCAATACTGGTAGTATGAGGCCATACCTGGACCCTATAGAGGGGGGTCAGTGTCACTACTGGCAGCATGAGGCCATACCTGAACCTTATAGAGGGGGGTCAGTGTCACTACTGGTAGTATGAGGTCATACCTGGACCCTATAGAGGGGGGTCAGTGTCACAACTGGTAGCATGAGGCTATACCTGGACTCTATAGAGGGGGTCAGTGTCACTACTGGTAGTATGAGGTCAAACCTGGACCCTATAGAGGGGTCAGTGTCACTACTGGTAGTATGAGGTCATACCTGGACCCTATAGAGGGGGGTCAGTGTCACAACTGGTAGCATGAGGCTATACCTGGACTCTATAGAGGGGGTCAGTGTCACTACTGGTAGTATGAGGTCAAACCTGGACCCTATAGAGGGGTCAGTGTCACTACTGGTAGCATGAGGCCATACCTGGACCCTATAGAGGGGGATCAGTGTCACTACTGGTAGTATGAGGCCATACCTGGACCCTATAGAGGGGGTCAGTGTCAATACTGGTAGTATGAGGCCATACCTGGACCCTATAGACGGTGTCAGTGTCACTACTGGTAGCATGAGGCCATACCTGGACCCTATAGAGGGGGGTCAGTGTCACTACTGATAGCATGAGGCCATACCTGGACCCTATAGAAGGGGGTCAATGTCACTACTGGTAGTATGAGGCCATACCTGGACCGTATAGAGGGGGATCAGTGTCACTACTGGTAGTATGAGGTCATACCTGGACCCTATAGAGGGGGTCAGTGTCACTACTGGTAGCATGAGGCCATACCTGGACCCTATAGAGGGGGACAGTGTCACTACTGGTAGCATGAGGCCATACCTGGACCCTATAGAGGGGGTCAGTGTCACTACTGGTAGTATGAGGCCATACTTGGACCCTATGGAGGGGGTCAGTGTCACTACTGGTAGCATGAGGCCATACCTGGACCCTATAGAGGGGGGTCAGTGTCACTACTGGTAGTATGAGGCCATACCTGCACCCTATAGAGGGGGTCAGTGTCACTACTGGTAGTATGAGGCCATAGCTGGACCGTATAGAGGGGGATCAGTGTCACTACTGGTAGTATGAGGTCATACCTGGACCCTATAGAGGGGGTCAGTGTCACTACTGGTAGCATGAGGCCATACCTGGACCCTATAGAGGGGGGCAATGTCACTACTGGTAGCATGAGGCCATACCTGGACCCTATAGAGGGGGGCAGTGTCACTACTGGTAGCATGAGGCCATACCTGGACCCTATAGAGGGGGTCAGTGTCACTACTGGTAGCATGAGGCCAAACCTGCACCCTATAGAGGGGGGTCAGTGTCACTACTGGTAGTATGAGGCCATACCTGGAACCTATAGAGGGGGTCAGTGTCACCACTGGTAGTATGAGGCCATACCTGGACCCTATAGAGGGGATCAGTGTCAATACTGGTAGAATGAGGCCATACCTGGACCCTATAGAGGGGGGTCAGTGTCACTACTGGCAGAATGAGGCCATACCTGAACCTTATAGAGGGGGGTCAGTGTCACTACTGATAGCATGAGGCCATACCTGGACCCTATAGAGGGGGTCAGTGTCAATACTGGTAGTATGAGGTCATACATGGACCCTATAGAGGGGGTCAGTGTCACTACTGGCAGCATGAGGCCATACCTGAACCTTATAGAGGGGGGTCAGTGTCACTACTGATAGCATGAGGCCATACCTGGACCCTATAGAGGGGGTCAGTGTCACTACTGGTAGCATGAGGCCATACCTGGACCCTATAAAGGGGGTCAGTGTCACTACTGGTAGCATGAGGCCATACCTGGACCCTATAGAGGGGGTCAGTGTCACTACTGGTAGTATGAGGCCATACCTGGACCCTATAGAGGGAGGTCAGTGTCACTACTGGTAGCATGAGGCCATACCTAGACCCTATAGAGCAGGGGTGGGGAACCTAAGGCCCGGGGGCCGTATGCGGCCCTCAAAGTCATTTGGTCCGGCCCCCCATGCAGCTGAGTCTCTAAGCTGATCTGTCAGAATGGAGCCGATGCTTCCTGTATACAGTAGTTCCAGCTCTGTTCTGACAGTCTGAGTGAGGCACAGCGGAGTGACATCAAATTAACTCTGCCTGTGACCAATACAGGAAACATCGCCTCTTCTTCCAGCGCGGCGCCGCTGCTAGCCAGCATTTCCCGCCAGCAGCACACACAGCAGTACCAGCAGTACCAGCCAGAGCCAGCAGTACCAGCCAGAGCCAGCAGTACCAGCCAGAACCAGCAGTACCAGCCAGAGCCAGCAGTACTCACAGCAGTACCAGCCAGAACCAGCAGTACCAGCCAGAACCAGCCATAGCCAGCAATATCAGCCAGAGCCAGCAGTACCAGCCAGAACCAGCAGTACTCACAGCAGTACCAGCCAGAGCCAGCAGTACCAGCCAGAACCAGCAGTACCAGCCAGAGCCAGCCATACTCACAGCAGTACCAGCCAGAGCCAGCAGTACCCACACCAGTACCAGCCAGCAGTACCTACAGCACAGTACCAGCCTGAGCCAGCAGTACCCACAGCAATACCAGCCAGCAGTACCAGCCTGAGCCAGCATTACCAGCCAGAACCAGCCATAGCCAGCAATATCAGCCAGAGCCAGCAATATCAGCCAGAGCCAGCAGTACCAGCCAGAACCAGCAGTACTCACAGCAGTACCAGCCAGAGCCAGCAGTACCAGCCAGAACCAGCAGTACCAGCCAGAGCCAGCCATACTCACAGCAGTACCAGCCAGAGCCAGCAGTACCCACACCAGTACCAGCCAGCAGTACCCACAGCAGTACCTACAGCACAGTACCAGCCTGAGCCAGCAGTACCAACAGCAATACCAGCCAGCAGTACCAGCCTGAGCCAGCATTACCAGCCAGCACAGTACCAGCCTGTGTAAGCAGTACCCACAGCAGTACCAGCCTGAGCCAGCAGTACTCACAGTAGTACCAGCCTGAGCCAGCAGTGCCCACAGCAGTACCAGCCAGCAGTACCCACAGCACAGTACAAGCCAGCCGTACCAGCCTGAGCCAGCTGTACCCACCAGCAGTACCAGCCAGCTGTACCCACCAGCAGTACCAGCCAGCTGTACCCACCAGCAGTTCTTTTCAAAACTTACCACCACAAAGAGTCGAGTGCGCTCCAGACTGACCGACGCAAACATGGAAAACCAGTTGCGAGTAGCATCATCATCAATACCAGCTAACATCACACACCTCACCAAAGAGAAGCAGTTGCAGCCATCACATTAGGGGTGAGTTAATTAAATGTTTGACCAAATATAACAGGCACATTTTTAAGTTGATAATTTTATACGGCCCCCGAATGATTTTATAAATACCCAAATGGCCCTTAGCAGAAAAAAAGGTTCCTCACCCCTGCTATAGAGGGAGGTCAGTGTCACTACTGGTAGCATGAGGCCATACCTGGACCCTATAGAGGGGGCCAGTGTCACTACTGGTAGTATGAGGCCATACCTGGGCCCTATAGAGGGGGGTCAGTGTCACTACTGGTAGCATGAGGCCATATCTGGACCCTATAGAGGGGGTCAGTGTCACCACTGGTAGTATGAGGCCATACCTGTACCCTATAGATGGGATCAGTGTCAATACTGGTAGTATGAGGTCATATCTGAACCCTATAGAGGGGGGTCAGTGTCACTACTGGCAGCATGAGGCCATACCTGAACCTTATAGAGGGGGGTCAGTGTCACTACTGATAGCATGAGGCCATACCTGGACCCTATAGAGGGGGTCAGTGTCACTACTGGTAGCATGAGGCCATACCTGGACCCTATAGAGGGGGTCAGTGTCACTACTGGTAGCATGAGGCCATACCTGGACCCTATAGAGGGGGTCAGTGTCACTACTGGTAGCATGAGGCCATACCTGGACCCTATAGAGGGGGTCAGTGTCACTACTGGTAGTATGAGGCCATACCTGGACCCTATAGAGGGGGTCAGTGTCACTACTGGTAGTATGAGGCCATACCTGGACCCTATAGAGGCAGTCCAACTCCTCCAGGATGGCACATCAATACGTGCCATTGCCAGAAGGTTTGCTGTGTCTCCCAGCACAGTCTCAGGACCATGGAGGAGATTCCAGGAGACAGACAGTTACTCTAGGAGAGCTGGACAGGACTTTAGAAGGTCCTTAACCCATCAGCAGGACCGGTATCTGCTCCTTTGTACAAAGAGGAACAGGATGAGGACTGCCAGAGCCCTACAAAATGACCTCCAGCAGGCCACTGGTGTAAATGTCTCTGACCAAACAATCAGAAATAGACTTCATGAGGGTGGCCTGAGGGCCCGACGGCCTCTAGTGGTCCCTGTGCTCACTGCCCGGCACTGTGGAGCTCGGTTGGCATTTGCCATTAAACACCAGAATTGGAAGGTCCACCACTGGCGCCCTGTGCTTTTCACAGATGAGAGCAGAGTTCACCCTGAGCACATGTGACAGACGGGAAAGGGTCTGGGGAAGCCGTGGAGAACGTTATGCTGCCTGTAACATTGTTCAGCATGACCGGTTTGGTGGTGGGTCAGTGATGGTCTTGGGAGGCATCTCCATGGAGGGACGCACAGACCTCTACAGGCTAGACAATGGCACCCTGCCTGCCATTAGGGTTCGGGATGAAATCCTTGGACCCATTGTCAGACCCTACACTGGTGCAGTGGGTCCTGGGTTCCTCCTGGTGCAGGACAATGCCGGCCTCATGTGGTGAGAGTATGCAGCCAGTTCCTGGAGGAGGAAGGAATTGATACCATTGAATGCCCCCCCCCCCCACACTCACCTGACCTAAATCCAATAGAACCCCTCTGGGACATTATGTTTCAGTCCTTCCGATGCCGCCAGGTTGCACCTCAGTCTGTTCAGGAGCTCAGTGATGTCCTGGTCCAGATCTGGGAGGAAATACCCAAGGACACCATCAGTGGTCTCATTAGGAGCATCCCCCGACGTTGTCAGGCATGCATACAAGCACATGGGGGCCACACAAACTACTGAGGACCGTTCTGAGGTCCTGCAATGACATTTCACCAAAATGGACTCGCCTGCTGCATCATTTTTTCACTTTATTTATAGGGGGTCTTTGAATTCAGCCCTCTGTAGGGTAATCATTTCCATTGCCATCAAATGATGCAGCATCCTTTCCTTCCTAACACATCACCCAGTCCATACCAGTATAGATCCTAACACATCACCCAGTCCATACCAGTATAGATCCTAACACATTACCCAGTCCATACCAGTATAGATCCTAACACATTACCCAGTCCATACCAGTATAGATTCTAACGCATTACCCAGTCCATACCAGTATGGATCCTAACGCATTACCCAGTCCATACCAGTATAGATTCTAACACATTACCCAGTCCATACCAGTATAGATCCTAATACATTACCCAATTCATACCAGTATAGATCCTAACATCTTACCCAGTCCATGCCAGTATAAATCCTAACACATTACCCAATCCATACCAGTATAGATCCTAACACATTACCCAGTCCATGCCAGTATAAATCCTAACACATTACCCAATCCATACCAGTATAGATCCTAACGATTTACCAAGTACATACCAGTATAGATCCTAACACATTACCCAGTTCATACCAGTATAGATTCTAACACATTACCCAGGCTATACAAGTATAGATCCTAACACATTACCCAGTCCATACCAGTATAGATCCTAACACATTACCCAGTTCATACCAGTATAGATCCTAACACATTACCCAGTCCAGACCAGTATAGATCCTAACACATTACCCAGTCCATACCAGTATAGATCCTAACACATTACCCAGTCCATAGCAGTATAGATCCTAACACATTACCCAATTCATACCAGTATAGATCCTAACACATTACCCAGTCCATACCAGTATAGATCCTAACACATTACCCAGTCCATACCAGTATAGATCCTAACACATCACCCAGTCCATACCAGTATAGATCCTAACACATTACCCAGTCCATACCAGTATAGATCCTAACACATTACCCAGTCCATACCAGTATAGATACGAACGCATTACCCAGTCCATACCAGTATGGATCCTAACGCATTACCTAGTCCATACCAGTATAGATCCTAACACATCACCCAGTCCATAGCAGTATAGATCCTAACACATAACACATTACCCAATTCATACCAGTATAGATCCTAACCCATTACCCAGTCCATACCAGTATAGATCCTAACACATTACCCAGTCCATACCAGTATAGATACGAACGCATTACCCAGTCCATACCAGTATGGATCCTAACGCATTACCTAGTCCATACCAGTATAGATCCTAACACATTACCCAATCCATACCAATATAGATCCTAACGATTTACCAAGTACATACCAGTATAGATTCTAACGCATTACCAAGTCCATACCAGTATAGATCCTAACACATTACCCAGTCCATACCAGTATAGATCCTAACCCATTACCCAGTCCATAGCAGTATAGATCCTAACACATTACCCAGTCCATACCAGTATAGATCCTAACACATTACCCAGTCCATACCAGTATAGATCCTAACACATTACCCAGTCCATACCAGTATAGATACGAACGCATTACCCAGTCCATACCAGTATGGATCCTAACGCATTACCTAGTCCATACCAGTATAGATCCTAACACATTACCCAATCCATACCAGTATAGATCCTAACGCATTACCCAGTCCATACCAGTATAGATCCTAACACATTACCCAGTTCATACCAGTATAGATCCTAGCACATTACCCGGTCCATACCAGTATAGATCCTAACACATTACCCAGTCCATACCAGTATGGATCCTAACGCATTACCTAGTCCATACCAGTATAGATCCTAATACATTACCCAATTCATACCAGTATAAATCCTAACACATTACCCAATCCATACCAATATAGATCCTAACGATTTACCAAGTACATACCAGTATAGATCCTAACACATTACCCAGTTCATACCAGTATAGATCCTAAGACATTACCCAGTCCATACCAGTATAGATCCTAACACATTACCCAGTCCATACCAGTATAGATCCTAACACATTACCCAGTCCATACCAGTATAGATCCTAACACATTACCCAGTCCATACCAGTAGAGATCCTAACACATTACCCAGTCCATACCAGTATAGATCCTAACACATTACCCAGTCCATACCAGTAGAGATCCTAACACATTACCCAGTCCATACCAGTAGAGATCCTAACACATTACCCAATTCATACCAGCATAGATCCTAACGCATTACCCAGTCCATACCAGTATAGATCCTAACACATCACCCAAACACATTACCCAGTCCATACCAGTATTGATCCTAACACATTACCAAGTCCATACCAGTATAGATCCTAACGCATTACCCAGTCCATACCAATATAGATCCTAACACATTACCAAGTCCATACCAGTATAGATCCTAACACATTACCCAGTCCATACCAGTATAGATCCTAACACATTACCCAGTCCATACCAGTATCGATCCTAACGCAGTACCCAGTCTATACCAGTATAGATCCTAACACATTACCCAGTCCATACCAGTATAGATCCTAACACATTATCCAGTCCATACCAGTATAGATCCTAACACATTACCCAGACCATACCAGTATAGATCCTAACACATTACCCAGTCTATAACAGTATTGATCCTAACACATTACCCAGTCCATACCAGTATAGATCCTAACACATTATCCAGTTCATACCAGTATAGACCCTAACACATTACCCAGTCCATACCAGTATAGATCCTAACACATTATCCAGTCCATACCAGTATAGATCCTAACACATCACCCAGTTCATACCAGTATAGATCCTAACACATTATCCAGTCCATACCAGTATAGATCCTAACACATTACCCAGTCCATACCAGTATAGATCCTAACACATTACCCAGTCCATACCAGGATAGATCCTAACACATTACCCAGTCCATACCAGTATAGATCCTAACACATTACCCAGTCCATACCAGTATAGATCCTAACACATTACCCGGTCCATACCAGTATAGATCCTAACACATTACCCAGTCCATACCAGTATAGATCCTAACACATTACCCAGTCCATACCAGTATAGATCCTAACACATCACCCAAACACATTACCCAGTCCATACCAGTATTGATCCTAACACATTACCAAGTCCATACCAGTATAGATCCTAACGCATTACCCAGTCCATACCAGTATAGATCCTAACACATCACCCAAACACATTACCCAGTCCATACCAGTATTGATCCTAACACATTACCAAGTCCATACCAGTATAGATCCTAACGCATTACCCAGTCCATACCAGTATAGATCCTAACACATTACCCAGTCCATACCAGTATAGATCCTAACACATTACCCAGTCCATACCAGTATCGATCCTAACGCAGTACCCAGTCTATACCAGTATAGATCCTAACACATTACCCAGTCCATACCAGTATAGATCCTAACACATTATCCAGTCCATACCAGTATAGATCCTAACACATTACCCAGACCATACCAGTATAGATCCTAACACATTACCCAGTCTATAACAGTATTGATCCTAACACATTACCCAGTCCATACCAGTATAGATCCTAACACATTATCCAGTTCATACCAGTATAGACCCTAACACATTACCCAGTCCATACCAGTATAGATCCTAACACATTATCCAGTCCATACCAGTATAGATCCTAACACATCACCCAGTTCATACCAGTATAGATCCTAACACATTATCCAGTCCATACCAGTATAGATCCTAACACATTACCCAGTCCATACCAGTATAGATCCTAACACATTACCCAGTCCATACCAGGATAGATCCTAACACATTACCCAGTCCATACCAGTATAGATCCTAACACATTACCCAGTCCATACCAGTATAGATCCTAACACATTACCCGGTCCATACCAGTATAGATCCTAACACATTACCCAGTCCATACCAGTATAGATCCTAACACATTACCCAGTCCATATCAGTATAGACCCTAACACATTACCCAGTCCATACCAGTATAGATCCTAACACATTACCCAGTCCATACCAGTATAGATCCTAACACATCACCCAGTCCATAGCAGTATAGATCCTAACACATTACCCAATTCATACCAGTATAGATCCTAACACATTACCCAGTCCATACCAGTATTGATCCTAACACATTACCAAGTCCATACCAGTATAGATCCTAACGCATTACCCAGTCCATACCAATATAGATCCTAACACATTACCCAGTCCATACCAATATAGATCCTAACACATTACCAAGTCCATACCAGTATAGATCCTAACACATTACCCAGTCCATACCAGTATAGATCCTAACACATTACCCAGTCCATACCAGTATCGATCCTAACGCAGTACCCAGTCTATACCAGTATAGATCCTAACACATTACCCAGTCCATACCAGTATAGATCCTAACACATTATCCAGACCATACCAGTATAGATCCTAACACATTACCCAGTCCATACCAGTATAGATCCTAACACATTATCCAGTTCATACCAGTATAGACCCTAACACATTACCCAGTCCATACCAGTATAGATCCTAACACATTATCCAGTCCATACCAGTATAGATCCTAACACATCACCCAGTTCATACCAGTATAGATCCTAACACATTATCCAGTCCATACCAGTATAGATCCTAACACATTATCCAGTTCATACCAGTATAGATCCTAACGTATTACCCAGTTCATACCAGTATAGATCCTAACACATTATCCAGTCCATACCAGTATAGATCCTAACACATTACCCAGTCCATACCAGGATAGATCCTAACACATTACCCAGTCCATACCAGTATAGATCCTAACACATTACCCAGTCCATACCAGTATAGATCCTAACACATTACCCAGTCCATACCAGTATAGATCCTAACACATTACCCGGTCCATACCAGTATAGATCCTAACACATTACCCAGTCCATACCAGTATAGATCCTAACACATTACCCAGTCCATACCAGTATAGATCCTAACACATTACCCAGTCCATACCAGTATAGATCCTAACACATTACCCAGTCCATACCAGTATCGATCCTAACGCAGTACCCAGTCTATACCAGTATAGATCCTAACACATTACCCAGTCCATACCAGTATAGATCCTAACACATTATCCAGACCATACCAGTATAGATCCTAAAACATTACCCAGTCCATACCAGTATAGATCCTAACACATTATCCAGTTCATACCAGTATAGACCCTAACACATTACCCAGTCCATACCAGTATAGATCCTAACACATTATCCAGTCCATACCAGTATAGATCCTAACACATCACCCAGTTCATACCAGTATAGATCCTAACACATTATCCAGTCCATACCAGTATAGATCCTAACACATTATCCAGTTCATACCAGTATAGATCCTAACGTATTACCCAGTTCATACCAGTATAGATCCTAACACATTATCCAGTCCATACCAGTATAGATCCTAACACATTACCCAGTCCATACCAGGATAGATCCTAACACATTACCCAGTCCATACCAGTATAGATCCTAACACATTACCCAGTCCATACCAGTATAGATCCTAACACATTACCCAGTCCATACCAGTATAGATCCTAACACATTACCCGGTCCATACCAGTATAGATCCTAACACATTACCCAGTCCATACCAGTATAGATCCTAACACATTACCCAGTCCATACCAGTATAGATCCTAACACATTACCCAGTCCATACCAGTATAGATCCTAACACATTACCCGGTCCATACCAGTATAGATCCTAACACATTACCCAGTCCATACCAGGATAGATCCTAACACATTACCCAGTCCATACCAGTATAGATCCTAACACATTACCCAGTCCATACCAGTATAGATCCTAACACATTACCCAATTCATACCAGTATAGATCCTAACACATTACCCAGTCCATACCAGTATTGATCCTAACACATTACCAAGTCCATACCAGTATAGATCCTAACGCATTACCCAGTCCATACCAATATAGATCCTAACACATTACCAAGTCCATACCAGTATAGATCCTAACACATTACCCAGTCCATACCAGTATAGATCCTAACACATTACCCAGTCCATACCAGTATCGATCCTAACGCAGTACCCAGTCTATACCAGTATAGATCCTAACACATTACCCAGTCCATACCAGTATAGATCCTAACACATTATCCAGACCATACCGGTATAGATCCTAACACATTACCCAGTCCATACCAGTATAGATCCTAACACATTATCCAGTTCATACCAGTATAGACCCTAACACATTACCCAGTCCATACCAGTATAGATCCTAACACATTATCCAGTCCATACCAGTATAGATCCTAACACATCACCCAGTTCATACCAGTATAGATCCTAACACATTATCCAGTCCATACCAGTATAGATCCTAACACATTATCCAGTTCATACCAGTATAGATCCTAACGTATTACCCAGTTCATACCAGTATAGATCCTAACACATTATCCAGTCCATACCAGTATAGATCCTAACACATTACCCAGTCCATACCAGGATAGATCCTAACACATTACCCAGTCCATACCAGTATAGATCCTAACACATTACCCAGTCCATACCAGTATAGATCCTAACACATTACCCAGTCCATACCAGTATAGATCCTAACACATTACCCGGTCCATACCAGTATAGATCCTAACACATTACCCAGTCCATACCAGTATAGATCCTAACACATTACCCAGTCCATACCAGTATAGATCCTAACACATTACCCAGTCCATACCAGTATAGATCCTAACACATTACCCGGTCCATACCAGTATAGATCCTAGCACATTACCCAGTCCATACCAGTATAGATCCTAACACATTACCCAGTCCATACCAGTATAGATCCTAACACATCACCCAGTCCATACCAGTATAGATATCCAGCATGAGATTCTTTCCACATCAGATCTGATGTGTTTTCAAAGTGTTCCTTTCATTTTTTTTTTTTTATCAGTATATATAACAATCCCATGTTTTTGGGGGATCGGAGGGGGAGGGGGGGAGGTTATCCCGCTGCAGCTTTCCTCACCCCCCCACTGACATATGAACACAGCCTCAGTCTATTTAATGCTACAAAACGTGTTTCTGCAAACTATTGCAGCAAATGTGCAGATTAATAATTGGGGGAAATTCATAGAATCCAATATTCAATTCCTGACTTTAGACAAAGTCCCGATAAATATTCTAATTCTGAGTGTGAATAATATCCGACGGCCCCGGATCTGGGAATCTTCATTCCATGAAATGAGAGAGCCGGCTGGGAGACTCATTTCTCCAGGACACGGAGCCGGCAGCCGGGGATTCCATCTACTCCTCCATTCCGGAGGAAGGCGATAACCCGCTCCCCGCCGCTGATAAAATGTTTAATTTAAGAACTCCAATATGGTGGCAAAGTGTGTCAGCCATGATGAACGGGGCGCTCATTACAATGGAAACGTGCCGGCGTTAGCGAGATAAGATGTTATGTCTTCATTTCTACCCCAGTAAAGTGCGTTATAAATGAGCGCGGTGTATGGCCGGGCGCTGCTCCGGTTTATAGATGGCGCCACTTACTCTCTTAGGGAGCTCTGCGATTTATCGGCTTGTAGAATGTTCTCTCATCTCACTGTCATACGGCCATTAGATCAGCTTAATGGCGGGAAATTAGAGAGCGAACACATCCATAGGAGTTGGATACATCCTACCACTCACCGATCAGTGACGTTCCCGATACCTCGCTAGACGTTACAGGAAATTAGAGAGCGAACACATCTATAGGAGTTGAATACATCCTACCACTCACCGATCAGTGACGCTCCTGGTACCTCGCTAGACGTTACAGGAAATTAGAGAGCGAACACATCTATAGGAGTTGGATACATCCTACCACTCACCGATCAGTGACGTTCCCGATACCTCGCTAGACGTTACGGGAAATTAGAGAGCGAACACATCTATAGGAGTTGGATACATCCTACCACTCACCGATCAGTGACGTTCCCGGTACCTCGCTAGACGTTACAGGAAATTAGAGAGCGAACACATCTATAGGAGTTGGATACATCCTACCACTCACCGATCAGTGACGTTCCCGATACCTCGCTAGACGTTACAGGAAATTAGAGAGCGAACACATCTATAGGAGTTGGATACATCCTACCACTCACCGATCAGTGACGTTCCCGATACCTCGCTAGACGTTACAGGAAATTAGAGAGCGAACACATCTATAGGAGTTGAATACATCCTACCACTCACCGATCAGTGACGTTCCCGATACCTCGCTAGACGTTACGGGAAATTAGAGAGCGAACACATCCATAGGAGTTGGATACATCCTACCACTCACCGATCAGTGACGTTCCCGATACCTCGCTAGACGTTACAGGAAATTAGAGAGCGAACACATCTATAGGAGTTGAATACATCCTACCACTCACCGATCAGTGACGTTCCCGATACCTCGCTAGACGTTACGGGAAATTAGAGAGCGAACACATCTATAGGAGTTGGATACATCCTACCACTCACCGATCAGTGACGTTCCCGGTACCTCGCTAGACGTTACGGGAAATTACAGAGCGAACACATCTATAGGAGTTGGATACATCCTACCACTCACCGATCAGTGACGTTCCCGATACCTCGCTAGACGTTACAGGAAATTAGAGAGCGAACACATCTATAGGAGTTGGATACATCCTACCACTCACCGATCAGTGACGTTCCCGGTACCTCGCTAGACGTTACAGGAAATTAGAGAGCGAACACATCTATAGGAGTTGGATACATCCTACCACTCACCGATCAGTGACGCTCCTGGTACCTCGCTAGACGTTACGGGAAATTACAGAGCGAACACATCCATAGGAGTTGGATACATCCTACCACTCACCGATCAGTGACGTTCCCGATACCTCGCTAGACGTTACAGGAAATTAGAGAGCGAACACATCTATAGGAGTTGGATACATCCTACCACTCACCGATCAGTGACGTTCCCGATACCTCGCTAGACGTTACGGGAAATTAGAGAGCGAACACATCTATAGGAGTTGGATACATCCTACCACTTGCCGATCAGTGACGTTCCCGGTACCTCGCTAGACGTTACGGGAAATTAGAGAGCGAACACATCTATAGGAGTTGGATACATCCTACCACTTGCCGATCAGTGACGTTCCCGGTACCTCGCTAGACGTTACGGGAAATTAGAGAGCGAACACATCTATAGGAGTTGGATACATCCTACCACTCACCGATCAGTGACGTTCCTGGTACCTCGCTAGATGTTACGGGAAATTAGAGAGCGAACACATCTATAGGAGTTGGATACATCCTACCACTCACCGATCAGTGACGCTCCTGGTACCTCGCTAGACGTTACGGGAAATTAGAGAGCGAAAACATCTATAGGAGTTGGATACATCCTACCACTCACCGATCAGTGACGTTCCCGGTACCTCGCTAGACGTTACGGGAAATTAGAGAGCGAACACATCTATAGGAGTTGGATACATCCTACCACTTGCCGATCAGTGACGTTCCCGGTACCTCGTTGGGTACCGTGTTTTAGAGCCGACAGTCAGCTCTCTTGTGAAAGCAATCCTAGCCACTAACTAGCCACCTTCCGTGACTTTACTGGGATCTCCCGCCCCCCTGGGAGTCCTGACTGACCGTCCGGTGCTTGCGTCTGCTGACAGGGGCAGACTAGCAACTTTCGCCCCAGGGGGCAAGTACAAACCAGAGGCCCATGGTGCAGCAACTCGGCCCCTCTCCCACCCTCCCTCTTCCTGGCCTCCTCCTGACCCCCATTCCAGGATGAAGCTCCACTCCAGGTACTCTCTACTCACCGGCTGAATCCGGGTTCCTGACCTGGTCAGCAGGGGGCAGTTGGGGGGAGCTGGGACAGCTCGGTCGGGGCTTCCTGGGGGAGGAGAGTCTCCAGTGGGGAATGGAATCGGCCTCTGCTCAGACACAGCTTACACCATCCATGCTGGGGGGGAGGCCTGCGCTCTGTCCTTGTCTTCATCCTGCACTCGGTAGGTCAGCAGTGGGGACTTTTTACTTCTCTTCCCCAGGAATCCTTAGGGCATGCCTGTGGCAGAAGTGGTGCAGCCTTTTTACAGGGCATCAGAGAGGCCCAGGATGCAATTGCCCCCCTGGTCCTCCCCTGCCGGCTGATCACCGAGCCGAACAATAACCGGATCGGCTTTATTGGGCTCTAACCTGGAAGCAATGAACTGACATTGAAAACCAAGAAATCACCCGCGCTAAAATAGATAATATCATAGTGAAAAGCTGCTGACACCATAATACTGGTGAAGGAACATCAAAATATTAACACACAAATGCCACGTTAAGACCTCTTAAAAAGTCCAATATGGAAATGAAAAGCAATCTTCCAGAAAAGAGTCCATAAATGTGCAAAAATGCATGCAGGAGAAGAATCCGCCACCGAAAGAAAGAGTTCACACTGACCCCTTACCCCAAAAGATGGACTACATGTGTAAGAGTAGCCAATAAAGCTTCGGAATATCTCACTCCAACTCTCCACTGTTATGGCATCTTCAATAAAACGGCATAAACCACCATATATAGACTAAATAGAAGCATAAAAACCGCATGTAAGTCCTCACATGATAGCTGATGTTTCCATCCAACAGTATGGCCGACTAACCAGAGTGGCGACATCATGTGAACTAGCTCCTCCCGATAAGATTTTGTCATAAGCAGATGTCATCAGGGGGGTGGCGACTGACTGAACTGAGATCCCTTCCGGTTTACCAGGATGTAAATGGCGCCATTTTTACAAATCAAAAGTATTTCTTTGCCTGCCGGTCAGTTTAGGTGGACGGCCATGTCTTGGTAGGGGCCCGGCCGGTCAGTTTAGGTGGACGGCCATGTCTTGGTAGGGGCCCTGGCCGGTCAGTTTAGGTGGACGGCCATGTCTTGGTAGGGGCCCTGGCCGGTCAGTTTAGGTGGACGGCCATGTCTTGGTAGGGGCCCGGCCGGTCAGTTTAGGTGGACGGCCATGTCTTGGTAGGGGCCCGGCCGGTCAGTTTAGGTGGACGGCCATGTCTTGGTAGGGTTGCGGTTGTGCCATACTCTTTCTATTTTCCCATGATGGATTGAGCAGCGCTCCGTGAGATGGTCAAAGCTTGGGAGATTTTATTATAACCTAACCCTGCTTTCACCCTTTCAATGCCAGGTCCGTTACGGCATACGGACCGTACTTTTCCCCCTGCTATAAGTTCATTGTCACAACCATGACCATAAAGGTATAACAGAATAGTTCAGCAGACTCTGCTAAACACTTCATTAACTCTGATCAGCTGATAACAATCCACTGACCAGAGTTATTAACCTAAAATGTAATCAGCTGATCACATAGTAAACTGAGAATGACAGTTTATGAATGGATGAGGGGTCTCTATACATACTCTTTATTCATACATGTAAAGTGCTGCAGAGAAAGGACTTTCCCTTTGTCTCAAAAAAAGAGATATGGGGTCTGCTTGGACTTGTAATATCTCACCAAAGACCGCTGCCCCGCCCCCCTAAAAAAAGAAAAAGATATATATATATATATATATACACACATACACACACAGTAGTTGTAAAAATATAAGAATATAAAACAAAATAAAACATGGAGCGGAGTTTGTCAAGCAGATCCGCTGGCTCAGCGAGGAATCTCTCTGCTGATCCCCACTGAGCAGGCGGATGACAGGTCTACGTCCGCTCCACTGATGCAGAACAGATACAGACCGCTGTTCTCTATGGGGCGGTCCAATGGAAATGGGTCACCTGTCCATTTCCATCCGATCCAATCTGCAAGATTGAATGGGAAATGAGATCCCCATCCATCTGTTTTTAGTGGACTGGATCGGACGCAGGCGGGTCTAATAGCCAATTGGCCAATTGGCTACAGGGGAGCCAATCAGTGGGTCTGGTGGCCGCGATGTCCACTGGGCACCAGCGATCGCTCCCTGTTCTGTCAGCAATGAACACAGGGATCCTCTTATTTTGGAGCACAGGTCTCTGTGTTTATGCAGCAAGCCCACCCCCCACACAGTTGGAAAGCACCCTCTAGGGACACATTTAACCCTCTGATCACTCCTAGGTTAACCCCTTTCCTGCCAGTGTCATTAGTACAGTAACAGTGCATATTTTTAGCACTGATTACTGTAGTAATGTCACTGGTCCCCCCAAAAGTGTCAAAAATGTCAGTCAGGGGTCCGATCTGTCCGCTGCAATGTCGCAGTCCCACAAAAAAAATCGCAGATCGCCGCCATTACTAGTAAAAATAAATAAATAAAAATGACAGAAATCTTTCCTCTAATTTGTAGACGCAAAAACTTTTGCGCAAACCAATCAAAATACACTTATTGGGATTTCTTTTTACCAAAAATATGTAGCAGAAAACAAATTGGAATAAAATGATGAAAATTTTTAGATTTTTACATTTTTGTTATTGTAAATGTTATATAGCGGAAAGTAAAAAATATTGGGTTTGTTGCTCTTTGTTTGTTTATAGCACAAAAAATAAAAATCGCAGAGGTGATCAAATACCGCCATTAGAAAGCTCTGTTTGAGGGAAAAAAAAGGACATTGATTTTATTTGGCTACAGCGTCACACGACCGCGCAATTCTCAGTTATAATAACGCAGTGCCGAATCGCAAAAAATGGCCTGGTCCTTAAGGGGGGTAATTCCTTCCAGTCCAGAAATGGTTAAAATGGTTAAAAGGAAAGGTAGTGCGCTCACAAATCTTCCATACCTGTGTGCTTGTCACAGCCTTAGGGGGCGCTGTAAGACTACTGTGGCTGGAATCACCCTGACCACCGGCCTCCCAGGCCTAGAATGACGCCCCCATAAGGCTGGGAAAAGTAAATTTGTTATATATCAGGAATACAAAGAATGAGAGCGCCACAATGCTGGAATGTGTCCAGGAAAAGGTTAAACAAGATATAAAGGGAATATAAAATATATATAAACTTAGACACCCACTGTCGAGAAGAATATATCTTTGCGCTTGAGGAGGAGTCAATCTCTTGACTGTTATAATGAACCAATACTGCTGCTACTTGAACAAATAGTGGAAAATATTTGCAGATAAATAAATGGAAAAAGAGTAGCGCACGAGATCACCTTTATATGACTCAAGATTTTGTAAGCAAGCTATCAAAGATACTGCTAGACAAACATTTCAAAAACAAAGAAAACAGGACAGAGATAATGTCCCTTCAGTCCATGGAATCCAAGGGTAAGTGAGATGAATTACTGGATCACCGTCCACCACCAGGTGTCACACCAAGAAATAATGGGATTGACAACTCACCAGAAATCAATGCTCAGGTGTTCTCACACAAGAGCAAACTGCGCAGAAATGTTAGATGGATCTAGAGCCAGAGCCTGTTCACCACTGTTTCATAACAAATCCTTGCACACACTCCCTCGGTATAACGATATCATGGAGAGAAAGAATGGCCCCACATAGTGAAGTACCGTAACCACAATAGCTTTATTTAAAAGTAAAAATGTTGCACTCACGTGATGTCGGATGTGTTGTCTGGTCACGCCCCGACCGGTTTCGTCATGTCCGACTTCACGCACGCCTCCAGTTGAAGTCGGACATGACGAAACCGGTCGGGGCGTGACCAGACAACACATCCGACATCACGTGACGGTGGGGGACCTACCCGGAAGGTACAGGGCTGGCGTGGAGTGAGCCCGGGGACTGGACGAGCTAGGTTTCCTTCTACCAAGCGCTATGTGTTTACATGCCTATTGATGAGCTTATACATGTGAGTGCAACATTTTTACTTTTAAATAAAGCTATTGTGGTTACGGTACTTCACTATGTGGGGCCATTCTTTCTCTCCATGATATCGTTATACCGAGGGAGTGTGTGCAAGGATTTGTTATGAAACAGTGGTGAACAGGCTCTGGCTCTAGATCCATCTAACATTTCTGCGCAGTTTGCTCTTGTGTGAGAACACCTGAGCATTGATTTCTGGTGAGTTGTCAATCCCATTATTTCTTGGTGTGACACCTGGTGGTGGACGGTGATCCAGTAATTCATCTCACTTACCCTTGGATTCCATGGACTGAAGGGACATTATCTCTGTCCTGTTTTCTTTGTTTTTGAAATGTTTGTCTAGCAGTATCTTTGATAGCTTGCTTACAAAATCTTGAGTCATATAAAGGTGATCTCGTGCGCTACTCTTTTTCCATTTAAGATATAAAGGGAGACATCCAACACGTTCCAGGGGCTCACAATGGCTCATGGCTGCGACCAGCACATCTGTGCTATGGGGGAGGGGGGTATAAATGTACTGGGACATTTTATTCCTTAATGCTGTAAATTTATTAAGGAAAGAGCACCGGGGGGGGGGGGGGGGGTCTATTCATAAATATTCACTGTGGGAATATTGGTCATAATGCAGTTCCTGATTTAGGTATTTCAGGGAGATACTGCATTATGACCACTAGATGGAGCTGATGGTCATAGGAAATACACATATTAGACAATATGGGGATTATTCATGGCAGCTGTGTGAATGCTGACATTCCCACAGTGAATGTTTATACATAGATGTGGGTTTTGTTGAAGGATTGTTGTTGAGGTCCATGGTATTGGTTAGAGAATAGTCACCTTTTAGGAGGGTTAAATATATATTTAGGAGTCCCGGGACACCATTAATGGCCCCCAAAGAGTACAAAACTAAAACTTTTTTGATGCTCCGCCTTAAGTGTTCTTTATGTTGATCACCGTCACATGTGGGAGAAAACCTACAATTACCAAACTGTGGAGGAACTCCGACATGTGTCCAACATGGAGGAAGCCAGAAGGGAATCCTGAAACACAACTCAGTCTACCATCCATATCCACTATTGTCTACCATCCACCACTGTCTGCACTCCACTATTATCCACCGTCCACCATTCACCATTGTCCGCTGTCCACCACTGTCTGCCATCCACCACTGTCTGCCATCCCCCATTGTCTGCCATCCCCCATTGTCTGCCATCCACCATTATCCGCCATCCACCATTGTCTATCATTCACCATTGTCTGCCATACCCCATTGTCTGCCATACCCCATTGTCTGCCATTCCACCATTATCCACCGTCCACCATTCACCATTGTCCGCTGTCCACCACTGTCTGCCATCCACCATTGTCTCCCATTCACCACTGTCTGCCATCCACCATTGTCTCCCATTCACCACTGTCTACCATCCACCACTGTCTAGTGTCTACTATTGTCTACCATCCACCATTGTCCACCATTCACCATTGTCCGCCATCCACCACTGTCCGCCATCCACCACTGTCCGCCATCCACCATTGTCTACCATTCACCATTGTCCACCATTCACCATTGTCCGCCATCCACCACTGTCCGCCATCCACCACTGTCCGCCATCCACCACTGTCCGCCATCCACCACTGTCCGCCATTCACCATTGTCCGCCATTCACCATTGTCTACCATCCACCATTGTCCGCCATCCACCACTGTCCGCCATTCACCATTGTCTACCATCCACCACTGTCCGCCATCCACCACTGTCCGCCATTCACCATTGTCCGCCATTCACCATTGTCTACCATTCACCATTGTCCGCCATTCACCATTGTCCGCCATTCACCATTGTCCGCCATCCACCATTGTCCGCCATCCACCACTGTCCGCCATCCACCACTGTCCGCCATTCACCATTGTCCGCCATCCACCACTGTCCGCCATCCACCATTGTCCACCATTCACCATTGTCCGCCATCCACCACTGTCCGCCATCCACCACTGTCCGCCATCCACCACTGTCCGCCATCCACCACTGTCTGCCATCCACCATTATCTACAGCCCCGTACACACATACCGAATGTCGGCCGAACGATCGGCCGTCTTTTGTCCGGTGCTGTCCTGTCGGCTGAAAACTGCAAAAGACTGCACATGAATTTTGTCGGCCAACAACAGCCGACTGCAGAAGTGATGTCATGTGATGGTTAACTTTCCATGTCTTTTTTCTTCTGTGAGCATGTCCAGTCTTGCTAATCGGCTGTTTGTCGGCCGAATTCTGTACTGACTAGCGAACAATCGGCCGTTCTGGTGTTGGCCAACAAAAATTTTAATGCCTGCACACCCGATTCTGTTCGGCCGAAAAGTCGCAGTCGGTTGTCGGAAGCATCATACTAACAAACCGACAATCGGCCGATCGTTCGGCGGCCGAATATTTACGGCCGACAATCGCTACGTGTGTACGGGGCTTACCGTTCACCATTGTCTACCGTCCACCATTGTCTACCGTCCACCATTGTCTACCATTCACCACTGTCTACCATCCACCATTGTCTATCATCCACCATTGTCCGCCGTTCACCATTGTCTACCATCCCCCATTGTCCGCCATCCACCACTGTCCGCCATCCACCACTGTCCGCCATCCACCATTGTCTACCATTCACCATTGTCCACCATTCACCATTGTCCGCCATCCACCACTGTCCGCCATCCACCACTGTCCGCCATCCACCACTGTCCGCCATCCACCACTGTCCGCCATCCACCATTGTCCGCCATCCACCACTGTCCGCCATCCACCATTGTCTATCATCCACCATTGTCCGCCGTTCACCATTGTCTACCATCCACCACTGTCTGCCATCCACCACTGTCTGCCATCCACCACTGTCTGCCATCCACCACTGTCTGCCATCCACCACTGTCTGCCATCCACCACTGTCTGCCATCCACCACTGTCTGCCATCCACCACTGTCTATCATCCACCATTGTCTACCATCCACCATTGTCTGCCATCCACCATTGTCTGCCATCCACCACTGTCTGCCATCCACCACTGTCTGCCATCCACCACTGTCTACCGTTCACCATTGTCTACCGTTCACCATTGTCTACCGTTCACCATTGTCTATCGTTCACCATTGTCTACCATCCACCGCTGTCTGCCATCCACCACTGTCTGCCATCCACCATTGTCTACCGTTCACCATTGTCTACCGTTCACCATTGTCTATCGTTCACCATTGTCTATCGTTCACCATTGTCTACCATCCACCGCTGTCTGCCATCCACCACTGTCTGCCATCCACCATTGTCTACCGTTCACCATTGTCTACCGTTCACCATTGTCTACCGTTCACCATTGTCTACCATCCACCGCTGTCTGCCATCCACCATTGTCTATCATTCACCATTGTCTATCATCCACCAGTGTCTACCATCCACCACTGTCTATTATTCACCTTTGTCCACCGTTTACCATCGTCTGCCATCCACCGTCTGCCATCCACCACTGTCTGCCATCCACCATCCACCACTGTCTGCCATCCACCACTGTCTGCACTTCACCATTGTCTATCTTTCACCATCATCTGCCATCCACCACTGTCTGCCATCCACCATTGTCCACCGTCCACCATTGTCTACCATCCACCATCGTCTGCCATCCACCACCGTCTGCCATCCACCACCGTCTGCCATCCACCACTGTCTGCCATCCACCACTGTCTGCCATCCACCACTGTCTGCCATCCACCACTGTCTGCCATCCACCACTGTCTGCCATCCACCATTGTCCACCGTCCACCATTGTCTACCATCCACCATCGTCTGCCATCCACCACTGTCTGCCATCCACCATCGTCTGCCATCCACCACTGTCTGCCATCCACCACTGTCTGCCATCCACCACTGTCTGCCATCCACCATTGTCCACCGTCCACCATTGTCTACCATCCACCATTGTCTACCATCAATCATTGACTAGCCAGGTGTGGCAGGACAGAGATTTGGGTAACACTCACCCTGTTTGGGTCTAGGGCCATTGTATGAAAACGCTTCCCTCATAATCCATGATATATTCCAGGTGTAGAAGTTCAGAGGATTGCTGGATGAGGTCTTCACATAATGGAAACCTGAAATAAGAACAATACAGATCATTAAATGGACCAATAAATGTTCAATAAAAGTCAAACTTCTCCATAAACACCGCCACAGCCAACACTCGAAATTTCAGCATGACGGGGGAGGGAACTGTAAAGGCGAGTATTAAGTGGTCGGTGGGTGGGCAAGGTAGCAGTGTCTCTTCAAAGAGAACCTGTCACTTATACAAAATAGAGGGGGTTGGGTGATTTTACAGGCAATCTGATGACATACAGAAGCAGAACCACCTGGTGAAGTAAGAAAACACCCAGGGGGGAATTTATCCTACTGCAACAGATAGAATCTTGAGCAGCTGTGCATGGCAACCAATCAGCTTCTGTCTTCAGCTTGTTCAGTTAAGCTGTGAAAATGAAAGCTAGAATCTGATTGGTTACTATGCTCAGCTGCTCCAGATTCTGGTGGCTCCAGTTTTAGTAAATCCCCCCCATTGCACAAGTAAAGCCCACCACTGTCACTATCAGGATCCCATGCAGAACGTCTGTCTGTCTGTCATCTATCTATCTATCTATCTATCTATCTATCTATCTATCTATCTATCTATCTATCTATCTATCTATCTATCTATCTATCTATCTATCTATCTGTCTATCTATCTGTCTATCTGTCTATCTATCTATCTATCTATCTATCTATCTATCTATCTATCTATCTATCTATCTATCTATCTATCTATCTATCTATCTATCTATCTATCTATCTATCTATCTATCTATCTATCTATCTATCTATCTATCTATCTATCTATCTATCTATCTATCTATCTATCTATCTATCTATCTATCTATCTATCTATCTATCTATCTATCTATCTATCTATCTATCTATCTATCTATCCCATGCAGAACGTCTGTCTGTCTGTCTCATCTTGGCGTTGGATCAGATACACATTAGCTGACCTTTCTCCGATGTTGTGGAATGTTCTGTATCCCCCGCAGATCAATCCCAGTGAATGAACAATGGAGCGCTCCTCAATCGGACAATATGAAATGTACAGTTCTTTACACACCCAAATCTCATTTTGGATTAAAAAATGAAAGAATAAAATGTAAATAATTGAATACGTTTTCCTCTTAATGGTGGCAGTGTCCCTTACATTGGGGTCTCTCTCCATCAAAGACCCCCTTAGATCAAAGATACTTCTAATATCAGGGTCCCCATCAGATTTTCCCTTACATCAGGGTCCCCATTAGAGTCCCCCTTATATGACTTTTACCATCAGTGTCCCCTCTTACATCAGGGATCCCATCAGAGTTCCTGCTTACATCAAAGTCCCCATCAGCTACACCCCCCCCCCCACATTAGGACCCCCATCAAAGTCACCCTTACCACTGTAAGGCTTTAACCACTTGCCGACCGCCAGCAGTCCATATACTGCAGCAGGTCAGCTCTGTACTACAAAACGACGTAACTGTAGGTCACTTCACGGGACCGCGATTGTGGGGGGCCCATTCGCCACAGGGGGAGCCAATTCACAGGTCCGGCGGCCACCGGGGACCTGCGATCGCTCCCCGCTGAGACAGAATGGCTGTTGTTCAGGTAATCAGCACAGAGCGCAAAAAGTGTGTCAAAGTGTTCAAACACGCCCTCCATGCGGCGTACGCCTGAATTTGAAGGCGAAGATTCTCGTGCATGCGCGAATAGGCCTTCACCACAGACACACTATCAAGGGAGGAGATGAATATGCGGGCGCTTATGTGCCAAGGCAAAAACAGCAACCACATGGG
Organism: Pelophylax lessonae; assembly: GCF_965119305.1. Taxonomy (NCBI): domain Eukaryota; kingdom Metazoa; phylum Chordata; class Amphibia; order Anura; family Ranidae; genus Pelophylax; species Pelophylax lessonae. Next base: position 688,147,441 of record NC_138770.1, on the reverse strand, counting down.
GTGAGAGCAGCTTAGGCTGAATTTTGTTTGTCACAGCTGATACCTTTCAGGTGATCAGCCCAGGGCAAGAAATCCGTATGATAACAATAGACAAAGAAATAATGATTTAAACAAACTTTGCATCATCCCACAACTGCAGAAGCTCATATAATCACAATTGATATAAATGGCACATTTAATCCCTGAGAGCTTTCATCAAGATATATATTGCGTACAGGGCCGGTGCTAGACTATTTTATGCCCTAGGCAAGACCAGCTATTTGTGCCCCCCCTCCAAAAAAGGGAAGGGGTTAAAAACTCCTCTATGTGCTGATCTGATGGTTCCTCCATGTTATGCTGTCATACTCAGTAACCCCCATATTCCTCCATGTCACACCCGTGGACCCTAATGTCCCTCCATGTCACACCCAGGGACTTTGATGTTTTTCCATGTCACACCCTGGCACCCCAATATTCCTCCATGTCATGCTGTCATACCCACTGACCCTGATGTTCCTCCATGTCATGCTGTCATACCCACTGACCCTGATGTTCCTCCATGTCATGCTGTCATACCCACTGACCCTGATGTTCCTCCATGTCATGCTGTCATACCCACTGACCCTGATGTTCCTCCATGTCATGCTGTCATACCCACTGACCCTGATGTTCCTCCATGTCATGCTGTCATACCCACTGACCCTGATGTTCCTCCATGTCACACTCAGGGACTCCCGTGTTCCTCAATGTCATGCTGTCATACCCAGTGACCCCAATGTTCCTCTATATCAGACCCTGATGTTTTTCCATGTCACACTTGGGGACCCTGATGTTCCTCCATGTCATACCTGGGGACCCTGATGTTCCTCCGTGTCACACTATGGGACCCCAATCCCCCATGGCACACCCAGGGACCCCAATTCCTCATGGCACACCTGGTGACCCCGAACCCCTTTTACACCCGGTGATCCCGATCCCCCATGTCACACCTGGTGACTCCGATTCCCTTTCATACCAGGGATGCTCCATGTAACACCCAGGGGCCCTGATCCCCTGTTCTGGGGACACTAACTGAACGGTATGAAGAGAGTGGCCCCCACTCTGCCCTCCCTCACTGTGATCCTGCTGATTCCTTCTCCCAGGACGATCCTCTCCTGGACCAAAGTGCTCACCACAGCTCCAACCGACTCCTGGTGGAGGGAAAAGCAGCAGTCAGAGAGCTCCGCACCTCCTTCATCACCAACATCCTCAGACCATTCCAGTGCCTCGTCGCTTCGGCCCCAGTAAAGGTTTCCGCCCTCCAGTGCCGAGCTCCGGCTCAGGTTCAGCTCTCCTCAACTCCCTGCTTAATACCGACCGAGGGAAATGAACGGCTGCCCACCAGCTCAGTGCAAAGAGTCACTTCCTGCCTGGGGTTTAGGCCGCTGAGCTCCAGCCAAAGAGGATCATCATGCAGGCAGCACTCTGGGGGGCTCCCTTCCTGCCTCTTGGGGCCTCTCCAACAGTGGTGGAAAGCCAGGACCTGGTAGTTCCGCCACTGCCCAAGACACCTGGCATCTTCCTCTGTCCCTTCTTCCTCCCCCACCACACCCCTCCCCTCAGCTCACAATAATCATTCATGATGGAGAGAGAGTGCTGACTCGTGGCTGCGCCCCCTTAGTGGCAATGCACCCTAGGCGGCTGCCTAGTTTGCCTAGTGAAAGCACCGGCCCTGATTGCGTAGCTTAACATCCACAGTCTCATGCACACATTGGTATGTCACAGCCGATACCTCTCAGGTGATCAGCACAGGGTGAAAACAGTGTGTCAGAAAAACAAGCACGGAAATAATGCTTAACAAGATGTATTTTGCCTCGGCTTACCATCCAGACTCTCATGGCACTCAGTCTCTGGTATCTTTTTAAAGAGAACAGTGCATAAAATATTTACAATCTGCAATTATGCCAGCAATCTTAGTGTCAGTTCACACTATGGCGATCCGACTTAGAGGGCGACCTGTGACTTCATAAAATGAATGTCTATGCAAGTCGCTCCAGGTCGCCCCGAAGTAGTACAGGAACCTTTTTCTAAGTCGGAGCGACTTGTGTCGCTCCTATTAGAACCGTTCCTGTACCACACAATGGACTGCAATGGTGCACGACTTGTCAGGCTGACCAACTCGTCTGACAAGTCATACTAGTGTGAACCGGCACTTACCCTCAAGGCTTGCTGTATGTGTGAATATTTTATATTGGACTCACCAGGGTACACCAGTGTTTGTTTTTCGATTTTAGTGGTCTCAGACTACCCTGGTCTTGCAAGGGGCAGCAAGGCCGAAGCATTCAAGAGCAGCCAAGTAGAAGGTCTTCGGTAGCCGCTGGGGTGTGGCTGGATGTGGTTTGAAGATTACCTCTTAGAGCGCAGGAGATAGCTGCTTTGCACCAACATTTTTATTTTTTGCACTGTTACCTGTGGGACCTTCTATAGACAGGTGTGTGCCTTTCCAAATCATGTCCAATCAACTGAATTTACCACAGGTGGACTCCAATCAAGTTGTATAAACATCTCAAGGATGATCAGTGGAAACAGGATGAACCTGAGCTCAATTCTGAGTGTCATGGCAAAGGGTGTGAATACTTATGTACATGGGATTATTTCCTTTTTTATTTTTAACCACTTAAGCCCCGGAAGATTTTACCCCCATTCCGACCAGGGGGTATTTTGCGATTCGGCACTGCGTGAATTTAACGCACAATTGCGCGGTCGTGCGACGCTGTACCTAAACGAATTTGACGTCCTTTTTTTCCCACAAACAGAGCTTTCTTTTGGTGGTATTTGATCACCTGTGCGATTTTTTGATCACGCGCTATAAACAAAAAAAGAGCGTCAATTTTGCAAAAATAGCAATATTTTTCACATTTTTTTATATGAAATTCCCCCAAAAAAAAATGTAAAAATCAAAATTTTTAAAAATTTTCGGCCAATTTATTTTATGCTACATATGTTTGGTAAAAAAAATCGCAAAAAGCGTATTTTGATTGGTTTGCGCAAAAGTTATCGCGTTTACTAACAAAGGGAAAGATTTTTGTCATTTTTGTTGTTTTTTTTTTTAACGCGTAATGGCGGCGATCTGCGATTTTTTTTGCGGTACTGCGACATTGCGGCGGACAGATCGGACCCTTGACTGACATTTTTGACACTTTTGGGGTTACCAGTGACATTACTACAGTAATCAGTGCTATACATATGCACTGTTACTGTAAAAATACACTGGAAGTGAAGGGGTTAACTTTATTTGGAAGGGAGGGGCTGTGTGTGTCCCTAGGGGCGTGGTTTCTACTGTGATTGGCTGTGGCTCTAGCTGTAAGGACACTGATCAACGGATCTACATACCAGATCCATTTTAACAGTGTCTTTGCAGCGAGGAGAATGACAGGCAGTTTGTTTACACAAGCTGCCTGACATTCTCCCTCTCCCCCGCCGATCGCCGAGTGACCGGCGGACATCGGGTCCGCTGGTCACACGCGCGGGGGGGGTCCGTGACCATGCGGGAGCGCGCCTCCGGCGGCGCGCGCTCGCTCCCTAGACCCTCACAAGCAAGCAACGTAGCCCTACGTTAGTTTGCCTGTGAGGGGCTGACCGCCGACGTAGATAGTCGTGCGGCGGTCGGCAAGTGGTTAATGAATTTGTAAAGATTTCAAACAAAGGAGGAAAAAAAATGAATTGAATCAATTTTGGAATAAGGGTGGAACATAACAAACTGTGGAAGAAGTGAAGCTCTGTGAGTACTTTCTCAATGCTCTGTATTGTACATCGGAGCATCATTACAGGGAGAAGCCGGTGTCTCCATTCGCAGGATGTCCTCCGTGGTCCCCTCCACCCTCAGACCATTAACCACTTTCCGTCTGCTCATTATCGTCTAGCGACGTAGACCTACGTCACTAGACTCCTCCCCCTGTAGGCAGCGCTAGCGCGCCGCCGGAGGCACGCTACCGCTGTTTTCAGTCACAGCGGGAGTCGGGCCAGGGGAGGAGCGGCGGCGATTGCCGCTGCTCTTCCCCGATCGTCGGGGAATCTAGTTTGGAGATCCGCCCGCTTGTGTAAACAGAGCGGGTGGATCTCCTAAGTGACAGGGAGTGACAGATTACAGGATTCAGCATAGCTCAACATACGATCTCTCCCTGTGTCACTCAGTCACCTCCCCTCACACACGTCAGTAAGCACCAGGCATAAATTAACCCCTCCCTCTCCAATAAAATTAACCCCTTCCCTGCCAGTGTCATTTTTACAGTAACAGTGCATATTTATAGCACTGATTACTGTAGTAATGTCACTGGTACCCCCAAAAGTGTCAAAAATGTCAGTCAAGGGTCCGATCTGTCCGCTGCAATGTCGAAGTCCCACAAAAAAAAAAATCGCAGATCGCCGCCATTACTCAAAAAACACCAAAAATGACAAAAATCTTTCCCTTAGTTAGTAAACGCGATAACTTTTGCGCAAACCAATCAAAATACGCTTATTGTGATTTTTTTTTGAAAACATAGGTAGCAGAAAACAAATTGGCCAAAAATTTAAAAAAATTTAGATTTTTACATTTTTTGGGGGGAATTTCATATAAAAAAAAATGTTAAAAATATTGTTATTTTTTCAAAATAAACGCTCTTTTTTTGTTTATAGCGCAGGTGATCAAATACCACCAAAAGAAAGCTCTGTTTGTGGGAAAAAAAGGACGTAAATTTAGTTTGGGTACGGCGTTGCACAACCGCGCAATTGTCAGTTAAAGTCGCACAGTGCCGAATCGCAAAAAGTGGCCCAGACGTAAGACAGCAAAATCCTCTGGTGGTAAAGTGGTTAATATTGATGTCCTGCCGTATTGAGACGCTCAGATTTTCTCCTCCACCCTCAATGCCCACCAATCATTTTTACAGCTCATTAGTCGATTGTCCAAAACGAATAACTCCATTTTCCCACAACGGCATCACTTTCTGCTCCAGTTATTTACACTTTATTACTTCCATAACCTGCAGGGTCTAAAAATGGCGGATATTGTGACCGTATCATTTCTGGGCTCTTGGATGAGGTGTTTGAGGTGGGAAGAGACGGTGAAATATGGGGGGGATGCGGCATCTTCGGGAAGCTGTTGGTATCGGTTGGCAGAGATGAGCTGGAAGTGTGAATCCATTTGCATTGCTCACAGTGTGCGCCCTCCGAGTGTCAGCTCTAAGGAAGGAAGTCCAATGACCGGCCACTGACGGAAGGAAGTCCAATGATGGCCGCAGACGGAAGGAAGTCCAATGATCGGCCGCTGACGGAAGGAAGTGCAATGACGGCCGCTGACGGAAGGAAGTCCAATGATGGCCGCAGACGGAAGGAAGTCCAATGATCGGCCGCTGACGGAAGGAAATGCAATGACCGGCCGCTGACGGAAGGAAGTCCAATGACCGGCTGCTGATGGAATGAAGTCCAATGACCGGCCGCTGACGGAAGGAAGTCCAATGACCAGCCGCTGACGGAAGGAAGTGCAATGACCGGCCGCTGACGGAATGAAGTCCAATGACCGGCTGCTGACGGAATGAAGTCCAATGACCGGCCGCTGACGGAAGGAAGTCCAATGACCGGCCGCTGACGGAAGGAAGTCCAATGACCGGCCGCTGACGGAAGGAAGTGCAATGACCGGCCGCTGACGGAAGGAAGTCCAATGACCGGCCGCTGACGGAAGGAAGTCCAATGACCGGCCGCTGACGGAATGAAGTCCAATGACCGGCCGCTGACGGAAGGAAGTCCAATGACCGGCCGCTGACGGAAGGAAGTCCAATGACCGGCCGCTGACGGAAGGAAGTCCAATGACCGGCCGCTGACGGAAGGAAGTCCAATGACCGGCCGCTGACGGAATGAAGTCCAATGACCGGCCGCTGATGGAAGGAAGTCCAATGACCGGCCGCTGACGGAAGGAAGTGCAATGACCGGCCGCTGACGGAAGGAAGTCCAATGATGGCCGCAGACGGAAGGAAGTTACATAGTTACATAGTTAGTGAGGCTGAAAAAAGACACAAGTCCATCCAGTTCAACCTATGATGTGTGTGTGTGTCCAATGACCGGCCGCTGACGGAAGGAAGTGCAATGACCGGCCGCTGACGGAAGGAAGTGCAATGACCGGCCGCTGACGGAAGGAAGTGCAATGACCGGCCGCTGACGGAAGGAAGTCCAATGACCGGCCGCTGACGGAATGAAGTCCAATGACCGGCCGCTGACGGAATGAAGTCCAATGACCGGCCGCTGACGGAAGGAAGTCCAATGACCGGCTGCTGACGGAAGGAAGTTCAATGACCGGCCGCTGACGGAAGGAAGTTCAATGACCGGCCGCTGACGGAAGGAAGTCCAATGACCGGCTGCTGACGGAAGGAAGTCCAATGACCGGCCGCTGACGGAAGGAAGTCCAATGACCGGCTGCTGACGGAATGAAGTCCAATGACCGGCCGCTGATGGAAGGAAGTCCAATGACCGGCCGCTGACGGAATGAAGTCCAATGACCGGCCGCTGACGGAAGGAAGTTCAATGACCGACCGCTGACGCAGAAAGTCAATCTTTTCTTTGATGAATGTTGCTGGATACATAGAGAAACATCGGATTCCACAGAGATGTAATGACTCTGTAAACGTATCAATCATCTCTTTCATATCCTCATTCACATTAATTAAAGTGATTGCAAACCTCAGAAAAAAAATCTGAAGAAAGCATAAAGTGAGGGGAAAAATATTTGACCCCCTGCTGATTTTGTAGGTTTGCCCACTGACATAGAAATGATCAGTCTATAATTTTATTGGTCGGTTTATTTTACCAGTGAGAGACAGAATAACAACAAAAATATCCAGAAAAACACATTTCAAAAAAAGTTATAAATGGATTTCTGTTTTAATGAGTGAAATAAGTATTTGATCCCTTAGTAGTTGGTGGGGAAACCCTTGTTGGCAATCACAGAGGTCAGACGTTTCTTGTAGTTGGCCTCCAGGTTTGCTCACATTTTGTCCCACTCCTCTTTGCATATTCTCTCCAAGTCATTAAGGTTTGGAGGCTGACCTTTGGTAACTCCAACCTTCAGCTCCCTCCACATATTTTTATGGGATTAATGTCTGGAGACTGGCTAGGCCACTCCAGGACCTTAATGTGCCTCTTCTTGAGCCACTCCTTTGTTGCCTTGGCCGTGTGTTTTGGGTCATTGTCATGCTGGAAGACCCATCCATGACCCATTTTCAATGCCCTGGCTGAGGGAAGGAGGTTCTCACTCAAGATTTGAGGGTACAAGGCCCCGTCCATTGTCCCTTTGATGCGGTGAAGTTGTCATCTCCCCTTAACAGAAAAACACCCCCAAAGCACCTCCATGTGTGACGGTGGGGGATGGTGTTCTTGGGGTCATAGGCAGCATTCCTCCTCCTCCAAACACCGCGAGTTGAGTTGATGCCAAAGAGCTTGATTTTGGTCTCATCTGACCACAACACTTTCACCCAGTTCTACTCTGAATCATTCAGATGTTCATTAGCAAACTTCAGATGGGTTGTACATGTGATTTCCTGAGCAGGGGGACCTTGTGGGCTGATAACTTCATCCATAATCCTGGAAAACCACTTGCAAGCCGCAACGTATATATACTGTAGGTATTGCAGTCAGAAAGTGGCTGAATCTCTCGTTACAAAGACCTATGTATTTCCTATGCTCCTCAGCTCCATCTAGTGGCCATATTGTGGTATTTTACTACTGGCCATAATAAAAGGACATTAAATTTGTTCAGAAGAAGAGAATGGTCTATAAAACATTTGTCTGCTCAATTCACATAGAATGAATGGATGAGCAGATTCACTGGACGAACAGCTATGCAAATGTTTTCAGAAATAGACCCCAGTAAAGATGAGGTAAATACATATCGAAGGGGAGGTTCAAATAAAACTGGACATTCAGATGCAGCAGAGAGCCTGGAGGATTCATATGTACTAAAATGAACCTATTTTCTTCATCTGTAAAAGATGATGTCACCGTCCAGCATGTAATGATGAGGTCATCGTCCAGCATGTAATGATGATGATGTCACCGTCCAGCATGTAATGATGATGAGGTCACCATCCAGCATGTAATGATGATGATGTCACCGTCCGGCATGTAATGATGATGATGTCACCGTCCGGCATGCAATGATGATGATGTCACCGTTCAGCATGTAATGATGATGATGTCACCGTTCAGCATGTAATGATGAGGTCATCGTCCAGCATGTAATGATGATGATGTCTCCGTCCAGCGTGTAATGATGATGATGTCTCCGTCCAGCATGTAATGATGATGAGGTCACCGTCCAGCATGTAATGATGATGATGTCACCCTCCAGCATGTAATGATGATGATGATGTCACCGTTCAGCATGTAATGATGATGATGTCACCGTCCAGCATGTAATGATGATGATGTCACCCTCCAGCATGTAATGATGATGATGTCACCGTCCAGCATGTAATGATGATGATGTCACCGTCCGGCATGTAATGATGATGATGTCACCGTCCCGCATGTAATGATGAAGATGATGTCTCCGTCCAGCATGTAATGATGATGTCACCATCCAGCATGTAATGATGATGATGATGTCACTGTCCAGCATGTAATGATGATGTCACCCTCCAGCATGTAATGATGATGTCACCGTCCAGCGTGTAATGATGATGATGTCACTGTCCAGCATGTAATGATGATGATGTCTCCGTCCAGCATGTAATGATGATGATGTCACTGTCCAGCATGTAATGATGATGATGTCTCCGTCCAGCATGTAATGATGATGATGTCACCGTCCAGCATGTAATGATGATGATGTCACTGTCCAGCATGTAATGATGATGATGTCTCCGTCCAGCATGTAATGATGATGATGTCACCGTCCAGCATGTAATGATGATGATGATGTCACCATCCAGCATGTAATGATGATGATGTCACCGTCCAGCATGTAATGATGATGATGTCACCGTCCAGCATGTAATGATGATGATGATGTCACCCTCCAGCATGTAATGATGATGATGATGATGTCACCCTCCAGCGTGTAATGATGTTGATGTCTCCGTCCAGCATGTAATGATGATGATGATGTCACCCTCCAGCGTGTAATGATGATGATGTCTCCGTCCAGCATGTAATGATGATGATGTCACCATCCAGCATGTAATGATGATGATGTCACCGTCCAGCATGTAATGATGATAATGTCACCGTCCACCATGTAATGATGATGATGATGTCTCCGTCCAGCGTGTAATGATGATGATGTCACCGTCCAGCATGTAATGATGATGATGTCACCGTCCAGCATGTAATGATGATGATGTCACCGTCCACCATGTAATGATGATGACGTCACCGTCCAGCATGTATGTGATAATGAGGAATTCACAAAGGTCATCAGACTGCCCACAATAATAATACGTTTTATTAATGATGAAGACATTAATGTTTCAGATTTCATGGTATATCCATGTGATAGATGATATTATGATCTAATCCATCGATTTCCACAATGAATACATTTCTTTGTGACGTTAGACCGAGGATCGGAAAAGCATTCATTCTTCTTTAATTATCTGTATGAAATCTGACATTAAAAAGCCAGTGAATTCCTCATTTCCCACCCAATGCTGACCATCGCCGTTTCCTAATGACCAGCCAAATAGAATAATATCCAGCGGAGACATGGAGAATGTCACATGGACACATTCTGAGATTGGTGAGGGAACGTATATCTTTGTATAATACACTAACCAGACTCTTCTGATTGGCTGACCAGAGGGATGTACACAGTGACTCACAGCAGCCTCGGGAGAGAAGCAATGCACGCAGGGAAGACCGAGGGATATTTTTAGGTTTAGAGCTGCCAGGAAATAATAAGAGGACTTCAGAGACATAAACTCTTATAATTAATACAAGAAAGTCCAGGATAGTTATTAGTATATAGATATAGAGAATATTTGTCTGCAATTGCTCCCCAGTGATGCCTCAACCTAAAAAGTTCGCTTTTCTCTTGGTGGAGTGACAGTGGGTGCTATGGTTGGGGGGGGGGGGGCTTATAGGTGAATCTCCAGGTAAGCTTTAGTGACATACACTTGGAAATCAGAACGCCGTTCCTGACACCTCTAGGTCAGACCAAATCACTGATTCTCCTGCCTCAATGGATGGAGCCAATGGTACAGTAGATATAGGTGGGGGAAGGGTAGCCTATTGGGCTAAGCAATGAGTTGACAATGACTTTCACTGCTAATAAGCATTAACAGGGCCCTGTAAAATACAGTATATAGCCTAAAGTTTGTGAACACCTGACCATCACACCTCCGCTCTTCTGCTACATCCTCCGCTCTTCTGCTACATCCTCCGCTCTTCTACTTCATCCTCCGCTCTTCTGCCACATCCTCCGCTCTTCTGCTACATCCTCCGCTCTTCTGCTACATCCTCCGCTCTTCTGCTACATCCTCCGCTCTTCTACTTCATCCTCCGCTCTTCTGCCACATCCTCCGCTCTTCTGCCACATCCTCCGCTCTTCTGCCACATCCTCCGCCGCTCTTCTACTTCATCCTCCGCTCTTCTGCTACATCCTCCGCTCTTCTGCTACATCCTCCGCTCTTCTGCTTCATCCTCCGCTCTTCTGCCACATCCTCCGCTCTTCTGCTTCATCCTCCGCTCTTCTGCCACATCCTCCGCTCTTCTGCTTCATCCTCCGCTCTTCTGCCACATCCTCCGCTCTTCTGCCACATCCTCCGCTCTTCTACTACACCCTCCGCTCTTCTACTTCATCCTCCGCTCTTCTGCCACATCCTCCGCTCTTCTGCCACATCCTCCGCTCTTCTACTACACCCTCCGCTCTTCTACTTCATCCTCCGCTCTTCTACTACATCCTCCGCTCTTCTGCTACATCCTCCGCTCTTCTGCTACATCCTCCGCTCTTCTGCCACATCCTCCGCTCTTCTACTTCATCCTCCGCTCTTCTGCTACATCCTCCGCTCTTCTGCTACATCCTCCGCTCTTCTGCTACATCCTCCGCTCTTCTGCCACATCCTCCGCTCTTCTGCTACATCCTCCGCTCTTCTACTTCATCCTCCGCTCTTCTGCCACATCCTCCGCTCTTCTACTACACCCTCCGCTCTTCTGCTACATCCTCTGCTCTTCTGCTACATCCTCCGCTCTTCTGCTACATCCTCCGCTCTTCTGCTTCATCCTCCGCTCTTCTGCCACATCCTCCGCTCTTCTGCCACATCCTCCGCTCTTCTACTACACCCTCCGCTCTTCTACTTCATCCTCCGCTCTTCTGCCACATCCTCCGCTCTTCTACTACACCCTCCGCTCTTCTACTTCATCCTCCGCTCTTCTACTTCATCCTCCGCTCTTCTACTACATCCTCCGCTCTTCTACTACACCCTCCGCTCTTCTACTTCATCCTCCGCTCTTCTGCTACATCCTCCGCTCTTCTGCTACATCCTCCGCTCTTCTGCCACATCCTCCGCTCTTCTACTACACCCTCCGCTCTTCTACTTCATCCTCCGCTCTTCTGCCACATCCTCCGCTCTTCTACTACACCCTCCGCTCTTCTACTTCATCCTCCGCTCTTCTGCTACATCCTCCGCTCTTCTGCTACATCCTCCGCTCTTCTGCTACATCCTCCGCTCTTCTGCCACATCCTCCGCTCTTCTACCACATCCTCCGCTCTTCTACCACATCCTCCGCTCTTCTACTACATCCTCCGCTCTTCTGGGTTGACTTTCCACACAATTTTGGGGGTTGTCTGTGGGAATTTGTACCCATTTGTGAAGTCAGGTACAGATTTTGGATGAGAAGACCTGGCTAAAAGCTGGCGTTCCAAATAATCTCAAAGGTGTTCAGTAGGGTTAGGATTGAGGAACGCCATGTGTGAATAGAAAGCCTTGGAAACTCCAGCCGGAGAACAACAATGACTTTATTAGTGAATGACCAAAAACATGACCATTGCATCTTCAGGACTTTATAATATGGAGTTGCCACAGGGATGAGATCAGAGCTCTGTGCAGGACACTCCAGTTCTTCCATCTATCACACCTGTATGAGCTTGTTGGATATCCTATTCCCAAACCATGGCCTTTATAAGGAGTTGTCCACCTTTGTAGCGATAACATCCTCCACTTCCTTAGAAGAGTTTCCAGAAGATTTTGGAGGGTATCTGTGGCAATTTGTGACTATTTGTGAGGTCAGGTACTGATGTTGGGTGACCTGGCTTCCATGTTGTGCCTCACACTGGGTGCAAAGAAAAGATCTGGCTCACCGTCTGCGTTCCAATTCATCCCAAAGGTGTTCAGTAGGGTTGAGGTCAGGGCTCTGTGCAGGACACTCGAGTTGGACAGCCCATCCTAAAACCCTGGTCAGTAATATGGAGTTGCCCCCAGCTGTGGCTATATCACACTCCACTTTTCTGGGAAGACTTTCCACAAGCTTTTGGAGGGTGTCTGTGGGAATCGGTGCCCATTTGTGAGGTCAGGCACTGATGTTGGGTGAGAAGACCTGACTCACCATCGGCATTACAATTCTTTCCAAAGGTGATCAGTAGGGATGAGGTCAGGGCTCTGTACAGGACACTCAAGTCCCTCCACACCAAACTGGTCACCCCATGTCTTTATGGAGCTGGCTTTGTACAGGGGGGCACAGTCATGCTGGAACAGAAAAGGTTCTTCAAACTGTTACCACAAGGCTGGAAGAGCACAATTATGGACAATGTCTTTGTATGATGGATTATGAACATGTCCCCTCAGGTACTGATGTTGGATGAGAAGACCTAACTTACCAACGGTGTCCCAATTCATAAAATTATGCAAACAGGTAATTTTTCTCCTTCATTGATGTGCGCTGATGAGACGGCACTGATGGGCCCTGATAAGCTGCGGCAAGGTGGCACTGAAGGGAACTAATAGGTGGCACTGATAAGTGGCACTCATGGGCACGGATGGGCACTAATAGCTGGCACTGATAGGTGGCACTGGTGGGAACTGATAGGTGGCACTGATGGGTAGCACCGATGGGCACTCGCTCCTCTCCTCTTCGGGACCAATGTCCCTCTGACAGCGTGAGGAGAGAAAAAAATGCTGATCGCCGGCTGCTGTATACATCATGTGATCAGCTGTCATTGGCTGACAGCTAAACGCGTGGTAAGGGGCAGGGACCGCAGGGAGTGCGCGGGCAGCTCATGCACGTCAGGATGTACATGGACGCCCTCCCGGGTATTAAGGCAGAAATACAGAGCTAAAATCAAAATGGTCATTTATTGCACATTAAGTAATTATTACAAATAAAGAACATCAGTTTCCAGATAGGATACAGACGTATGTAAACAGAGCTGACACAGAAAAATCTATATAGTAATACAATTCATATTATAATATTTAAATAATATTTCGTAAAAAGGTACATGATCGATCTCTGATTAGTAGATCTATTCATCTATGGGGCTCTACGCGTTTCGTGGAGATCAGTCCACTCATCAGGAGCTTGATGCAAAAAGATACCTGGAAATATAGGTTTGTATAAAGATGCAAAAAAAAATGTCATATCTGTATTAAAAAGAACATAACAAATTATATAAACAAAAAAAAAGCCTTATTGCTTACATGTCAGCATCATAAATACACCCAGCATCTAGGAGGGAAGTGAGAGCGCCAGAGCAAACGTCTGACCCGGGGCTGTGACGAGGACGGGCCGCCCAGTCCACAGGGCAAACCAAGACATCAGACGCAATTCAGTGAGATGTAAAAACACATACAGACCGCACTGATCTAGAAAAAAATATTGTATAATAAGGTGTAATATATATATATAATATTGAATAAAAATAATTTAATAGTGTCCACCTTCTAGAACCTTGGACACATCATTAGACACTATTCAATTATTTGTAATCAATATTTATATATATATTTCACCTTATTATACAATATTTTTAACAAAAATAAATTATATAAAATTGTTATAATAACATTATTTTTAATATTTTTAATAAAAATAATTTAATAGTGTCCACCTTCTAGAACCTTGGATACATCGCTACGTTTTTAATACATATATAAGAATTTTGGGGATTTTTATACAAATCTGTATTTCCAGGTATCTTTTTGCATCAAGCTCCTAAAGAGTGGATCCACGAAACGCGTAGAGCCCCATAGATATACTAATCAGAGATTGATCATATACCTTTCTATTATTTTACGATTATAATATGAATTGTATTACTATATAGATTTTTCTGTGTCAGCTCAGTTTACATTTGTCTGTATCCTATCTGGAAACTGATGTTATCTATTTGTAATAATTACTGAATGCACAATAAATGACCATTTTGATTGTATCTCTGTGTCTTTCAGTTGGTGACCGGTCTCATTTAAAGTCCCATGACCTCTGTTCTATGTTTGTACTCTCTCATCTAAAAGAACATTTGTGAGGTCAGGTACTGATGTTGGATGAGAAGACCTTGCTCACCATCGGTGTTCCAAACCATCCCAAAGGTGATCAGTACGGATTGGGTCATGGCTCTGTACAGGACACTCGATTTCCTGCACACCAAACTGGTCACACCATATCTTTATGGCTTTGTACATGGGGGGGGGGGGGGAGCACAGTCATTGGGGAACAGAAAAGGGTTTTCACCAAACTGTTACCACAACTTTATTGTCTACAATGTCTTTGTATGGTGGAGAATTATCAGGACCCTTCATCAGGACTGGTCCAATACATGGTGCTGCCTGGGTCCAAGAATGAAATGCTGCCCCCCAACCCCCCAAAAGAAAAAAAATCACGCCCACCAAAAGGCTCCTCACATCCATTATTTTATATAAACATAAAATTTAGAAAATATTATGTATACTGTTATCTTCTTCCATAACCACCGGACCGGTCCACCAATCACCCGCTGTCTGTCCTCCTGTCACTCCTGTGTGGGCCACAAGCACCGCCCTAGAAGATCCGGCCTGCCCGGTGTGAGATGGAGCGCACTGATGTCTGACGTCATTGCGCACACTGCGATCCCACGAGGGATGTTCCCTGGAGGAGAAGCTCCGCCTCCTCATACTCATCAGTTTGCACTACAGGTGACAGTATGAGATGGGGAAATTCCTCCCGTAACGCGTCGAAAACTGATAACACACAAAACTGCTGGAAAAAAAAAAAAATCTTGGGTGTCAATTTGCCACCCTTCTCAAAGTGCCACCTGGGCCAATGGACCCAGTGGGTTCCATGGTGGGGCCGGCCCTGCCCATCACTATATTAAATTGGGTTGCTTCACTAAACCGCTGTTCACCTACCAAATATTCAGATTAAAACGTGTATGTAGCAGGGTGGGGTTCCCTCTGGCCAGGACTCTCTGCCTTTAAGAGTTACGTTCACTGCCGCCAGGGGCAGATTGGCAACTTTCAGCCCAGGGGGCAAGTACAAACCAGAGGCCCATGGTGCACTGACTTGGTCCCCTCCCACTTTCCCTCACACCCCCCCCCACTCTCCCAATCCTCCTCCTGACCCCCATTCCAAGCTGAAGCCCTTCCCCAGATACTCACTACTCACCGGCTGAATCCTGGCCAGCAGGGGCTGGTTGGGGGGAGCTGGGACAGCTCGGTTGGAGCTTGCCGAGGCAGAAGAGTCTCCAGTGGTGCATGGAATGGGCCTCTGCTCAGACACAGTTTACACCATCCATGCTGGGGGGGGGGCTGGGGGAAGGGCTACGCTTTGTCCTTGTCTTCATCCCACACTCAGTAGGGCAGCAGTGAGGACTTTTTTCTTCTCTTCACCAGGAATCCTTTAGGCATGTCTGTGGCAGAAGCTGTGCAGCTGTAACGCCGAGTGCTCCGGGTCCCGTAGCTTCCCCGAAGCACTTAAGGCGTCCTGCGGGCTGCAGCGCTCCGGTCGGCGTCCCCGACCGTGAGCGCTGTTCCCCCGCATCAGTGGCACTCACCCGCCGGGTCCTCTCTGCTCAGCCTCCCGGCGCACGCCGGGTTCCTTCCTCCTCCCAGCGCGCGCGGCCCCGCTCCCTAGGGCGCGCGCGCGCCGCTGCATTAAAATTTAAAGGGCCAGTGCACCACTAATTGGTGCCTGGTCCAATCAGCCCAAATTCAATAAAAACCCACTTCCCCTTCCTGTCCTTGCCGGATCTTGTTGCCTTTGGTGCCTTGAGAAAGCTTTTGGTGTATCGTTCCCTGCCTGTGTATCTGACCTTCTGCTGTTGCCCCTGACTACGAACCTTGTCGCCTGCCTTGACCTTTTGCTCCGTCTGACCTTGCCTTTGCCTTGTCCTTCTGTACCACGCCTGAATCAGCTGTCTTTGAGGTTGAGCCGTTACCGGAGGATACGACCTGGTTGCTACCGCCGCAGAAAGTCCATCCCGCCTTGCGGCAGGCTCTGGTGAAAACCGGTAGTAACTTAGAACCGGTCCCCTGGTACGGTCCACGCCAATCCCTCACTGACACAGAGGATCCACCTCAAGTGCAGTCACCTGCCGCCAGTCCGGACCCTGACAGTAGATCCGGCCATGGATCCCTCTGATGTGCCCCTGCCTAGTCTCGCTGACATTTCTACCGTGGTTGCCCAGCAGTCCCAGCAGATTGCTCAGCAAGGTCAACAGTTGGCACAGCTGACCGCCATGCTGCAACAGCTTCTTCCCGCACGGCAGCAGCCGCCTGCTTCTGCTTCACCTCCGCAGCCGGTGGCCGTCACCTCCGCTAGAATCCTTTTGTCTCTCCCGGACAAGTTTGATGGGGATTCTAAGATGTGCCGGGGATTCTTGTCCCAATGTTCCCTGCACCTGGAGATGTTGGCCGACCAGTTTCCTACGGAACGATCTAAGGTGTCCTTCATGGTCAGCTTATTGTCTGGCAAGGCCTTGGCCTGGGCCACGCCACTCTGGGACCGCAACGATCCTGCCACTGCCTCCATCCAGTCTTTCGTTTCTGAAGTCCGCAGTGTCTTCGAGGAACCTGCCCGTGCCTCGTCAGCAGAAACGGCCTTGCTAAACCTCGTCCAAGGAGACGCTACTGTAGGCGAATATGCTATACAGTTTCGCACTCTGGCCTCTGAACTGACCTGGAACGACGACGCCCTCTGCGCAACTTTTAAAAAAGGTTTATCCAGCCATATCAAGGATGCTCTGGCCGCACGAGAGATACCTGATTCCCTGACGGAACTCATCCAGTTGGCTACTCGCATAGATATGCGCTTCATTGAAAGACGCCAGGAACTTCGCCAAGAAAAGAATCTTGTTCGCAACAGGCGTTATCCACGCCTGGCACCTCTCTTCCAGCAACCATTGCAGCCGGTTGCTGCGCCTTCCGCCGAGGAGGCCATGCAAGTGGATCGGGCTCGCCTGACCCAGCAAGAAAGGTCTCGCCAGAGGAACGAGAATTTATGCTTATACTGTGCGAGTTCCGAACACTTCTTAAAGGACTGTCCAGTTCGTCCTCAGTGTCAGGGAAACGCTTGCACCTAGTGAACGTGGGAGAGGCGTCGCTGGGTGTGAATTCTTCCTCTCCACGCTTGATTGTTCCGGTACGGATTTCTTCTGCTGCTAAAGTCTCCTTCCAGGCAGACGCCTTCTTGGACTCTGGTTCTGCGGGAAACTTCATTAAAGCCTCCTTCATCAACCGCTTTAGCATTCCTGTGATCCGTCTCGTCAAGCCCTTCTTCATTACTACAGTTAACGGAGAAAATCTGAACTGTACCGTGCGTTATCGCACAGAACCAGTGCTCATGACCATAGGGATCCTCCACCAAGAAACCATTGAATTTTTTGTTCTACGTCTGACGTCCTTCTTGGCTTGCCCTGGCTCCAGCGCCACTCTCCTACCCTTGACTGGACCTCTGGGGATATTAAATCATGGGGGTCTACCTGCCACACTCATTGTCTCAAGTCGGTACCTATTAGACAAGTCTCTGTCTCCT
Source organism: Pelophylax lessonae (assembly GCF_965119305.1). NCBI lineage: Eukaryota > Metazoa > Chordata > Amphibia > Anura > Ranidae > Pelophylax > Pelophylax lessonae. Next base: position 688,129,513 of record NC_138770.1, on the reverse strand, counting down.
CACCAGTGCTCGGCCTTCCTAAGGTCTATCAGGACTTTACTGACGTCTTTTGCAAGAAACAGGTGGAGGTCTTACCACCACATAGACCCTATGACTGTCCCATTGATTTGCTTCCCGGTACCACACTACCCCGTGGCAGGATTTACCCCCTCTCCATTCCTGAAACCAAGGCCATGTCGGAGTACGTTCAGGAGAACCTCAAGAAAGGTTTCATCAGGAAGTCTTCTTCTCCTGCCGGAGCAGGATTTTTCTTTGTTGCCAAAAAGGATGGGTCACTACGTCCATGTATTGACTACCGTGGTCTTAACAAGATCACGGTAAAGAATCGCTACCCTTTGCCTCTCATCTCGGAGCTCTTTGACCGTCTGTGCGGAGCTAAGGTCTTCACTAAGCTTGACCTCAGGGGCGCTTATAATCTCATCAGAATCCGTGAAGGAGATGAGTAGAAAACCGCTTTTAATACCAGAGATGGCCACTTTGAGTATCTCGTCATGCCTTTCGGCCTGTGCAACGCTCCTGCAGTCTTTCAAGACTTTGTCAACGAGATCTTTCGGGACATGTTGTATACTTGTGTAGTGGTCTATCTTGACGACATTCTAATCTTCTCTCCCAACCTGGAGGAACACCGTCGCCATGTTCGTCAAGTGCTCCAGCGCCTTCGTGTCAACCACCTTTATGCCAAAATGGAAAAATGTCTTTTTGAGCGTAGCTGTCTTCCGTTTCTGGGATACCTAGTTTCTGGACAGGGTCTTCAAATGGACCCCGACAAACTCTCTGCAGTCTTGGATTGGCCACGCCCCTCAGGACTTCGCTCCATTCAACACTTCCTTGGATTCGCCAACTATTACCGCCAGTTTATTCCCCACTTCTCCACTATCGTGGCACCTATTGTGGCACTAACCAAGAAAGAAGCGAATCCGAAATCCTGGCCTCCCCAAGCTGAAGAAGCCTTTACTCGCCTTAAAACCGCCTTCGCCTCCGCTCCAGTCTTAAATAGGCCCGATCCTCTGAAACCATTTTTCCTCGAGGTAGATGCCTCCTCTGTTGGAGCCGGAGCGGTTCTTCTTCAAAAGTCGGCTAAAGGAAAAAATGTCACCTGCGGCTTCTTCTCAAAGACGTTTTCCCCTCCTGAAAAGAACTATGCCATCGGGGGCCGTGAACTACTAGCCATTAAGTTGGCACTAGAAGAATGGAGACCTCTTCTGGAAGGATCCCTTCATCCAATCACCATCTTCACTGACCACAAAAATCTCTCGTACCTTCAGTCTGCCCAGCGCCTTAATCCACGCCAGGCCAGGTGGTCATTGTTCTTTGCCCGATTCACCTTCCAAATCCATTTTCGTCCTGCTAATAAGAACATTAGGGCGGATGCCCTATCACGTTCCACCGATGCCTCCGAAGATGAAACCGTTCCTCAACACATCATTCCCTCTGAGTGTCTAATTTCAACTGCCCCTGCTTCATTGGCACCAGTCCCTCCAGGGAAAACATTTGTTCCTCCACGTCTTCGCCTACGGACTCTCAAATGGGGTCACTCCTCTCACCTGGCGGGTCACGCTGGAATTAAAAAGACGACACTGCTAATTGCCAGACACTATTGGTGGCCCTCCTTTGAGAAAGACGTAACGGAGTTCGTTCAGGCCTGTACTATCTGCGCACGTGACAAAACTCCCCGCCAGAAGCCTGCAGGTCTTCTCCTTTCTCTGCCAGTGCCTGAACAGCCTTGGTCCCACATTGCAATGGACTTCATCACGGATCTTCCCGTATCCCATGGTAACACAGTCATATGGGTGGTTGTTGACAGGTTTTCAAAGATGGCACATTTTGTCCCGCTTCCTGGTCTCCCTTCTGCGCCACAGCTGGCGAAGCAATTCTTTTTGCACATTTTTCGTCTTCATGGCCTTCCAACACACATCGTCTCCGATAGAGGCGTTCAGTTTATCTCAAAGTTTTAGAGAGCTCTCTGCACCCAATTAAGAATCAAATTGAACTTTTCTTCTGCCTACCACCCTCAGTCCAATGGACAAGTGGAGAGGGTTAACCAGATCCTTGGTGACTATCTGCGACACTTCGTTTCCTCCCGTCAGGATGATTGGGTCGACCTGTTGCCCTGGGCCGAATTTTCGTACAACTTTAGAGACTCTGAGTCATCCACCAAATCTCCGTTTTTTGTGGTGTACGGCCGTCACCCGCTGCCCCCCCTCCCCATTCCCACTTCTTCTGGGGTTCCTGCCGTTGATGACTTGACTTTGGACTTCTCCTCCATCTGGAAAGATACTCAAAAGTCGCTCACCCTGGCCGCTTCTCACATGAAGAGACATGCAGATAAAAAAAGAACTCCTCCTGTCTTTTCCCCTGGGGACAGAGTGTGGCTCTCTGCCAAATACATCCGGTTTCGGGTCCCCAGCTACAAACTGGGTCCGCGTTATCTTGGGCCTTTTAAAATCAAAAGCCAAATTAATGCTGTCTCTTACAAACTCCATCTTCCTCCCTCTCTCCGTATTCCTAACTCCTTTCATGTATCCCTTCTCAAACCCCTCATTCTTAACCAATTTTCCCCCAAGGTCACCGTTCCTGCTCCTGTCTCTGGGTCCTCTGACGTCTTCTCAGTAAAAGAGATCCTCGCCTCCAAGGTCGTCAGAGGTAAAAAGTTTTTTTTGGTTGACTGGGAGAATTGTGGTCCTGAGGAGAGGTTGTGGGAGCCCGAGTCCAATATCCTCGACAAGGACCTCATCCACAGGTACCTGGGCTCCAAAAAGAGGGGGAGACCTAAGGGGGGGTACTGTAACGCCGAGTGCTCCGGGTCCCGTGGCTTCCCCGGAGCACTCAAGGCGTCCTGCGGGCTGCAGCGCTCCGGTCGGCGTCCCCGACCGTGAGCGCTGTTCCCCCGCATCAGTGGCACTCACCCGCCGGGTCCTCTCTGCTCAGCCTCCCGGTGCACGCCGGGTTCCTTCCTCCTCCCTAGGACGCGCACGCGCCGCATTGAAATTTAAAGGGCCAGTGCACCACTAATTGGTGCCTGGTCCAATCAGCCCAAATTCAATAAAAACCCACTTCCCCTTCCTGTCCTTGCCGGATCTTGTTGCCTTTGGTGCCTTGAGAAAGCTTTTGGTGTATCGTTCCCTGCCTGTGTATCTGACCTTCTGCTGTTGCCCCTGACTACGAACCTTGCCTTTGCCTTGACCTTTTGCTCCGTCTGACCTTGCCTTTGCCTTGTTCTTCTGTACCACGCCTGAATCAGCTGTCTTTGAGGTTGAGCCGTTACCGGAGGATACGACCTGGTTGCTACCGCCGCAGCAAGTCCATCCCGCCTTGCGGCGGGCTCTGGTGAAAACCGGTAGTAACTTAGAACTGGTCCCCTGGTACGGTCCACGCCAATCCCTCACTGACACAGAGGATCCACCTCCAGTGCAGTCACCTGCCGCCAGTCCGGACCATGACAGCAGCCTTTTTCCTGGGCATCAGAGTGGCCCGAGGGGAAATTGCCCCCCTGCCCCCCTGGCCCAGTTCTCCCCTGACTGCTGCTCACATGATTTATCCAAGAGGTGTTTTACAGAAAAACGCAATGGGAGGAGAGAGAAGAGGGGCCTCTGAAAGAGAGAAATGTTGGGGTATAGTGAGGGTTCCCTTCGGGGGGAGGCCGGAATGCAGTCATTCCCTTAGTTAGGATAGAAGTTGGGATAGTGACGCTTGTTGAAATTTCATTAAAGTGGAGTTCCACCCTAATTTAATACTTACCTCCATCTTCTCGCTCCGGGTCACCTGAAAAAGAAATGGATAATCGCATATTTTTTTTTTTTACTTACCTCGTAGTGAAGAAAATATACTTACCTTACTTCCTTCTTCCTCGGCCGCGGCCCGTCGTCACTTCCTGGCTCTGCAATGATTCCTGTGAGCTGAACGTCATCGCTCCCAGGAATCATTGCGCCTGCACCGGCCCCGACGTCAGTTCCGGGGCACGCGCGTCATCCCCTTCTAAACAGCTTCTGGGCATGCCATGGAGATGAATAACGGATAATGTGTGCGTCCCATAGCATGTGCCCACTCCTGCAAATGAGCCCAAAATACCGCAATCAATTCTTTGACCTCTCCGATAATTTTCCTTATTAAATACATAGTAACCATAGCGTGTTACTTTCCTGTGTACATCCCATAATATCTCAGCATCTCTATGGTAAGGTCCCCCCTCCCCCCCCCCCCAGCCTAATCCACATCCATTGACCTCGGCCTGTGTGACGTCCACGCTGACATTTCCTTCTAACCTCATCGGGCTCCAGCTTGTCCCCAAAAGCAAAAATACATTTACATGGCAGCCGCCGACATTAGGAAGCTAATTGGAGGGATGGATAGAGCTGAACTCCAACAAAGGTCTGCAGGCATCCACCACAAGGTTTGCTCTTGGATACGGAACTGGTTAAAGGGGCGTGTCCAAAGGGTGGTAATAAACAGGGCATATTCAGACTGGTCTGGGGTGGTAAGTGGGGTCCCCCAAGGCTCAGTCCTGGGACCAACCTTGTTCAATTTATTCATAAACAGCATTGAGGACGGGATCAGGAGTTCGTTATCAGTTTTTGCAGAGGACACAAAATTGGGCAGGGCAATAACTGCACAGCATGAAGCAGATATCCTACAGAATGACCTGGACAAAATAACGGAGTGGGCAACGACATGGCAAATGAGGTTTAATGTGGAGAAGTGTAAGGTTTTGCACTTGGGGATTAGAAACATAAAAACACAATACACTTTAGGAGGGGAACCCTTGGGGGAATCAAAAATGGAGAAAGATCTGGGAGTCTTGGTTGATGATAGATTAGGCAACAGCATGCAATGTCAAGCGGCAGCTTCCAAAGCCAGCAGAATATTAGCATGCATAAAGAAAGGGATGTATTCCAGAGATAAAACTATAATCCTTCCACTTTATAAAACTCTGGTCCGACCGCATCTGGAGTATTCTGTCCAGTTCTGGTCGCCAGTCCTCAGGAGGGATGTGTTGGAGCTGGAGAGAGTCCAGAGAAGGGCAACTAAACTAATTAGGGGATTGGAGGACCTTAACTATGAAGAGCGGCTGCAATCGCTCGATTTATTCTCCCTGGAGAAGAGACGCCTGAGAGGGGACATGATAGCAATTTATAAATATCTTAATGGGGATCCCAGCTTAGAAATAAAACTGTTTAGTTGCAAGGATTGCATGAAGACTCGAGGGCATACAATGCGATTAGAGGAGAAGAGATTTAACCTCAGGCAACGCAGGGGGTTCTTTACTGTTAGGGCTACAAGATTGTGGAATTCTCTACCACAAGAGGTGGTTTCTGCAGGAAGTATGGTGGCTTTCAAAAGACTCTTAGACTTACATCTCAAGGATCAGAACATTCAGGGGTATGTGAGATGATTACAGCCACACACACCTACACAGGGGGAACTCTGCCCACACACACCTACACAGGGGGAACTCCGCCCACATACACCTACACAGGGGGAACTCCACCCACACACACCTACACAGGGGGAACTCCGCCCACACACACTTACACAGGGGGAACTCCGCCCACACACACCTACACAGGGGGAACTCCGCCCACATACACCTACACAGGGGGAACTGGATGGACTATTGTCTTTATTCAACCTCACCTACTATGTAAAGAAGTAAAAAATAATATATACCGTGAGGAAAATAATGATTTGATCCCCTACAGATTGTAGAAGTTTCCCCACTTACAAAGACATGGCGGGTCTATAATCTTTATCATAGGTGTATTTTATATTACAGGGGATCCCTCCATAAAGAGGACCTGTCATCCCTATTCCTATTACAGGGGATCTCTCCATAAAGAGGATCTGTCATCCCTACTCCTATTACAGGGGATCTCTCCATAAAGAGGACCTGTCATCCCTATTCCTATTACTGGGGATCCCTCCATAAAGAGGATCTGTCATCCCTATTCCTATTACAGGGGATCCCTCCATAAAGAGGACCTGTCATCCCTATTCCTATTACAGGGGATCTCTCCATAAAGAGGATCTGTCATCCCTATTCCTATTACAGGGGATCTCTCCATAAAGAGGACCTGTCATCCCTATTCCTATTACAGGGGATCTCTCCATAAAGAGGATCTGTCATCCCTATTCCTATTACAGGGGATCTCTCCATAAAGAGGACCTGTCATCCCTATTCCTATTACAAGAGATCCCTCCATAAAGAGGACCTGTCATCCCTATTCCTATTACAGGGGATCCCTCCATAAAGAGGACCTGTCATCCCTACTCCTATTACAGGGGATCTCTCCATAAAGAGGATCTGTCATCCCTATTCCTATTACAGGGGATCCCTCCATAAAGAGGATCTGTCATCCCTATTCCTATTACAGGGGATCCCTCCATAAAGAGGATCTGTCATCCCTATTCCTATTACAGGGGATCCCTCCATAAAGAGGACCTGTCATCCCTATTCCTATTACAGGGGATCCCTCCATAAAGAGGACCTGTCATCCCTATTCCTATTACAGGGGATCCCTCCATAAAGAGGATCTGTCATCCCTATTCCTATTACAGGGATCCCTCCATAAAGAGGATCTGTCATCCCTATTCCTATTACAGGGGATCCCTCCATAAAGAGGACCTGTCACCCCTACTCCTATTACAGGAGATCCCTCCATAAAGAGGACCTGTCATCCCTACTCCTATTACAGGGGATCCCTCCATAAAGAGGATCTGTCATCCCTACTCCTATTACAGGGGATCACTCCATAAAGAGGATCTGTCATCCCTACTCCTATTACAGGGGATCTCTCCATAAAGAGGATCTGTCATCCCTACTCCTATTACAGGGGATCCCTCCATAAAGAGGATCTGTCATCCCTACTCCTATTACAGGGGATCCCTCTATAAAGAGGATCTGTCATCCCTACTCCTATTACAGGGGATCCCTCCATAAAGAGGATCTGTCATCCCTACTCCTATTACAGGGGATCTCTCCATAAAGAGGATCTGTCATCCCTACTCCTATTACAGGGGATCCCTCTATAAAGAGGATCTGTCATCCCTATTCCTATTACAGGGGATCTCTCCATAAAGAGGATCTGTCATCCCTACTCCTATTACAGGGGATCCCTCTATAAAGAGGACATGTCATCCCTATTCCTATTACAGGGATCCCTCCATAAAGAGGACCTGTCATCCCTATTCCTATTACAGGGGATCCCTCCATAAAGAGGACCTGTCATCCCTATTCCAATTACAGGGGATCCCTCCATAAAGAGGACCCGTCATCCCTATTCCTATTACAGGGGATCCCTCCATAAAGAGGACCTGTCATCCCTATTCCTATTACAGGGGATCACTCCATAAAGAGGATCTGTCATCCCTACTCCTATTACAGGGGATCTCTCCATAAAGAGGATCTGTCATCCCTACTCCTATTACAGGGGATCCCTCCATAAAGAGGATCTGTCATCCCTACTCCTATTACAGGGGATCCCTCTATAAAGAGGATCTGTCATCCCTACTCCTATTACAGGGGATCCCTCCATAAAGAGGATCTGTCATCCCTACTCCTATTACAGGGGATCTCTCCATAAAGAGGATCTGTCATCCCTACTCCTATTACAGGGGATCCCTCTATAAAGAGGATCTGTCATCCCTATTCCTATTACAGGGGATCTCTCCATAAAGAGGATCTGTCATCCCTACTCCTATTACAGGGGATCCCTCTATAAAGAGGACATGTCATCCCTATTCCTATTACAGGGATCCCTCCATAAAGAGGACCTGTCATCCCTATTCCTATTACAGGGGATCCCTCCATAAAGAGGACCTGTCATCCCTATTCCAATTACAGGGGATCCCTCCATAAAGAGGACCCGTCATCCCTATTCCTATTACAGGGGATGTTTACATTACTTGTAATAGCAGTGATCAAACAAAAAAATTAAAGGGAAAGTGTCAAAATAAAAAAATAAAAGTAAAATAAACAATAAGAGAAAAAATAATAATTCAAGGCGCCCCATCCCTAGGTCCTCGCACGCATACGTACATCACATCCGCATATGTAAATAACATTCAAACCACACATGTGAGGTATCACCACGATCAGCAGAGTGAGAGCAACAATTCCATCCCCCGACCTCCTCTGTAACTCTAACCAGGTAATCTCTAAAGAAAATGTAAGCGTCACCTATGAAGATTTTTAAGTACTGAAGTTTGGGCCATTCCACGAGTGTGCGCAATTTTAAAGTGTGACATGTTGGGTCTCTATTTACTCGGTGTAACATTATCTTTCACATTATAGAAACAAAATCGGGGTAACTTTGCATTTGCATTTGAAAAGTTCCTGCGCAAATACCATGTGACATAAAAAGTTGAAATGACCGACATTTTATTCCCTAGGATCTCTGCTTAAAAAACATATATAATGTTTGGGGGTTCTGAGCAATTTTCTAGCAAAAAAAAAAAAATAGGATTTTTACACATAGGAGAGAGGATCCAGAACAGGCCTGGTATGGAAGTGGTTTAGCTGCATTTTTTGTCTCCGCCTGGTTTATGGTTCCTGACACATGGACGATGTGACCGTACTCACCGTCACTGGGAGTGAAGAGAAGATACTTCAGGGACACTGAGAATATGGTTTGGATAACTTCAAATGGGAAAGTAATATTTATCAACAATATCTTCCAAGAAATATGAAGATTTGATCCCACTTTACACTGTCTGTGACACCTGAATAATCATAGCAATACGTAGATGTGTATTCCATGTACTTCAATGTAGGAGACGGACAGACTATCATTGGCAGTCTTGTCCTATTGTCTGTTTTGAGGTGGAATGTGGATTGTGTTAAGTCTGCCTGTCCAATTGTTAAATGTTAATGACCTTGCATTGTTCTGTTCAGATGGCTAGATAATTAGTTCAGGTTAATTCTGTTTCTGTATACCATTCCATCTGCATATGATAATGTAATCAGAATCACCTGACCTGATAGTGTATATAATGTGTGTGAGTGGGTTCAATAAAGAGTTCTACTTCACCCTCAATCTAGAGTCCTTTCTCTTATTGGGGGAATCTGCTACAAGGGATTGCTATGCTCTTCATACTCCCTTGAATAATCACTAAGCTCTTGTAAGAGCTTGTTCCTGTTCCTTCTGCACTCTGGGGAAAGAGAGGTTCACCCACTGGAACCTGGAGCCTTGTCGTAGGTCCAGGGTGGGTAGGAGATGGCGGCAGGTCGTGGGGTCTACTGTGGTTATGGTGTCTGGTGGAGTGCTTAGAGCCCTTGGGAAGCACTATGAGTATCCGTCAACGGAGTTACCCAGTCGGGGTGCCAGTTGATCCATTACAGACGGTATTCTCTCCTTCCATTGCCTCCCCTGGTCCCAGGTTGCTCAGCTCAGTCAATGGATGAAATGGAAGAACTTCTCATGAAGCATAAGACATTAAACAAGTTCAGATCTGTGATCTCTCCCCCCGGGTTCTCTACGCTGATTGCCTTTATTTTCAGCTACACGCGTTCCTGGCAATATTGACAGCCGTGAGTTCCACTGGGCTCATTTATCAAGTAATGTAAACACGCTAATGGAGCGACAATTATGCAATTAGCATCCAAACTCCGCTAATGCCTTAAATACTAAAGTCAGAGAATTACCAGAGAACACGACTCATCTCTGAGCTCCGAGATTGTACACACAGCAAATGTTGGGTAAGTAAAGTAAACCTCCATGTACTGTATTCTATATATGAAGGTAAAAAAACCTTCTGTGTGCAGCTCCCCCTCCCCAATACTTACCTGAGCCCCATCTCGATCCAGCGATGTGCACAAGAGCAGAGGCTCTTGGAGGACTCTTCCTCCTGCTACTGGCTACTTGTCTCATTTACAGTCAGTGAGCCAATGAGGAGCTGTGCTAGTGTGTTAATGGTCAGACAGAGCAGCAGTTTGGGAGCAAGCCTGCTCGGGTGGGGGCATTCAGCAGGAGGGAGGGGCAAGGAGCGCCGGCTGGGGACCCAGGAAGAGGAGAATCACACCCAGTTAGCCAATGAGGAGACATATGTAGTGGGGTGAGCCGCTGCTCTATGTGTTTTATGGACTCAGGAGCGAGCATGCACGAGTGCCCCCATAGCAAGTGGCTTTCTATAGGGGGCACTGGTCAAGGGGGAGGAGCCAGAATCACTGGTGGGTGACCCGAGGAGATGAGGATCACAGCCAGTTAGCCAATGAGGAGAGAGCAGGAGCAGGGCTGGGCCGCAGCTCTATGTGTATTATGGACTCGGGAACGAGCACGCACGAGTGCCCCAATAGAAAGCGGCTTGCTTTTGGGGGGCACTGGTCAAGGGGAGGAGCCAGAAGCACCGGTAGGTGACCCAAGAAGAGGAGGATTAGGGTTGCTCTAGGCGATTAATGGATGACACACACCGCCAACAGTCCCAATCCAAACCATGAAATGAGCGATCATCAGGATTCTGTTGACAACTTAGGAGCTTTTATTAAAATCAAAGATGGCAATCTGCTACAAAGAATTCCACATAGTATCAACATTTCATAGTTGGCCCCGCCTACGGTCAGTCCTGTTCGGTCCCTGCATGCTTACCGGAGTAGCTCACCAAAACCCCACTTCAAATTAAGCTGGAACCGCCCACTTGTAGACCCTGAAAACACCCATAATAATTGTGTGGGTGGGGTCTACTGCACCCGTGCACGTGGGGAAAACACATGCTCATCAATTCCTGGGAGACGGTGGTCATGTGATGAATCTTTAAGGGAGTTCCCCGACTTGGATATGAGCCTCAACTTGTGTAGAAATCAAGTGCAGAGTTCCTCTGAAAAGTGACTTGTCCTGTGTCACTACTCACAGTAACTTGTATGTTGTATTAGGAGGGATGTGCTGAGCCTGCGCCCCTCCACCAGCCCAGAGTACCTCAGTTACCTCACTCCCAATACCAGAATGGGGTTCTGCCGAGCACCTAGCGCAGACCTCATGCATGCTCATTAGCTTTTCCCTTCCATACCTCGGGACCAGGTCATGGATCCCCATAACGTAAGTTTAGATCTGGTTGCTACTGGATACCGACCGATGGGGAGGGAACCAGACATCGACCCCCTCGCTACGGGAGGACCGGTCACCTTACCAGGTACCACGCCTAACAACTGGTTGCTTGTAGCTTGTTCCTTCACTTGGTTACCCATAGCAACTTCACCTCTCTTCCTTGTCTTGCTGACGTAACCCTTTGTAGTGATGTTACTTCACACCCCACATGTGCTTCACAGACCCGGGTTTTTTTGGAATAGGCCAGAACCAGCAAGCACCCCTTTAAATAACTTCAGTCCGGACTTAGAACAGTCAATATAACTTTACTGTAGAAAGGCATGGTGGCAATACAGCATTAATAATGTGCTGTTCCTAAAGCTAACTAAAAGAGTGTAGTGGCCAAGGCACACCTCCGAGAGGTGAGTCCATGTAGGCATTGTCCATGACTTGGATGTCTCCATGACTCCCGGTATCTTCAGAGACATCCTAGAGCTCTCCATGACTCCCGGTATCTTCAGAGACATCCTAGAGCTCTCCATGACTCCCGGTATCTTCAGAGACATCCTAGAGCTCTCCATGACTCCCAGTATCTTCAGAGACATCCTAGAGCTCTCCATGACTCCCGGTATCTTCAGAGACATCCTAGAGCTCTCCATGACTCCCAGTATCTTCAGAGACATCCTAGAGCTCTCCATGACTCCCGGTATCTTCAGAGACATCCTAGAGCTCTCCATGACTCCCGGTATCTTCAGAGACATCCTAGAGCTCTCCATGACTCCCGGTATCTTCAGAGACATCCTAGAGCTCTCCATGACTCCCGGTATCTTCAGAGACATCCTAGAGCTCTGAGGTGGGTCTCCACACCCTCGGCTCTACGTGCTTCACTGACTCTCAGCTTCGACCATGGTCTTAGCTGTCCCCCTCTTTATATAACAGGGGGCCCACCAAAACCAAAAGCCTGAGTACTGAACCAAACATGTTTAACCCCTTCCCCAGCATGGCCCAGCTGCTTGACTAACTGCACACATTTCAGCCTGCCTACATTTGCCTCTGATCCCTGGACATGGCCCAGGACACAGCATCATTGGGATTGTCCTGGCAAATTGTCCAACGTGTCCTTTAAGGTGAAGGTTCACTTCAAGCCTTAGCACTATCACATGGGAGAGGTCACGTGCTCCCCCATATCTGGAAGCCTCCCTCCTTTAGAAAGAGCTCTGATGGAGTAGATGGAGAAGCATGGCTAAGTATAACTGCCTGGGGGGAAGGGCTGTTTGAAGGCATTGGCACTTTACCTTGAAGGCCGAATCAGGAATACTAGATGCAAAGCAAAGTTTCGATCAATTTGTAGAATCAGAAGGAATGGACCGGAATAAAAAATGTATTGAAATAGAAAAACCGTCAGGATAAATTGTAATTTTGTCACACAAGTCACACAATACAACTTATCAGATCTTCTCATTTCCAAATCTCATCAATGAAACAATGTAGGTCTGATGATTCCACCGGCTGCTCTCCTGTGTCCTCTCTCTGTAGATTTCATCTCTCCGTCTTATTATTCCTCGCCCTCCTCTTGTTCTACATCTGAGGCCTCGTGGTGAGAATTCTGAGTGATTATGAATTAATTATTGCGAGGTTCTACACTTTTTCATGTCCGTCTCCATGCCTGGCAAGCAATTAAACCGTAAAAAAATATTTCTCTGAACTTCATTATAGTATTTCATTTCTCTCATGAACTGCGCATGTGCCGGTTTCCAGAACACATCGGAATTTGTACGATAATCTTTCCTCCCAATTCCCTTTACCCAACTTTACACTGCTACGGGTGCATACATAATTCTTGGTCCAATAACCATCTAAAAAGGGACAACGGCCAGAAAGCTGATCCCAGATACTGGTGGACACCATCCATTGACCCGTAAGACTTCTGGTGGAAGAGTTCAGGACTTTAAACCCAGGCAGCTCTTGGGGAAGGACCGGCACTAGGATTTCTATATGAACTACAAGATACAGGTTAGATATACACTGAACAAATTATAAACGCAACACTTTTGTTTTTGCCCCCATTTTTCATGAGCTGAACTCAAAGATCTCAGACTTTTTCTATGTACACAAAAGGCCGATTTCTCTTAAATATTGTTCACAAATCTGTGTGAATCTGTGTTATGCTGGCCATACACTGTGAAAGATCGTTCAAACTCATTTTTGAAAAAATAAACACTCGGTGGTGAGAGTTGATGATCGTGACATCCGTGTAATGATCGAATTTTGATCGATAAATCGTTCAAAATCAATTTTTAGTTCACTTTGTCACATATACGCGGTGCAAACAGTTCGGGCGAGAAAAACATTAACCTTTCAATTCATCGTTCATTCGACAGAATTTTCCAAACTGTTCCTTCGATTTTTCAGCTCTGAAAAGTTAAAATCATATTTCTATTTCTTCCCATTAACTGGAGGAAAAACGAACGAATGGACCAAATGACAGAACCTACACAGGGGGAACTGGGTGGACTATTGTCTTTATTCAACCTCACCTACTATGTAACTATGTAATTTGCAAATGATTTTTCGGCTAGTGTATAGCCAGCATTAGTGATCGCTTCTCCTTTGCCGAGATAATCCATCCACCTCACAGATGTGACAGATCAAGATGCTGATTGGACAGCATGATTATTAAACAGGTGTGCCTTAGGCTGGCCACAATAAAAGGCCACATGAGCAGAGCTTGCACAGCCTTCCTCCTCCCTTCTGATCCAGTTAGTGTCCGAATGACTGCCGCAATATCCCCGTCCTGCTATAAGTCGCTGATCGCCACCATTATTATTCGTAAAAATAAACAAATACAAATTCCAGTATATATCCCAAAGTTTGTAGATGCGATAACTTTTGAGCAAACAAATCAATATACGCTTATTGGGATTTTTATTTTTTTTACCAAAAATATGTAGCAGAATACAAATTGGAACAAAATCAGGGGAGGACTGGGCCAGGGGACAGGGGGGCTGCTCTGATGCCCCATCAAAAAGCTGGACCGCTTCTGCCACAGACATGCCTAAAGGATTCCTGGTGAAGAGAAGTAAAAAGTCCCCGCCACTGCCATACTGAGTGCGGGATGAAGACAAGGACATGGCCCCCCCCCCCCCCCCCCCCAGTATGGGTGGTGTAAACTGTATCTGAGCTGAGGCCATTCCTTGCCCCACTCTAGACTCTTCTTCCCCAGCCAGCCCCAACTGAGCTGTCCCAGCTCCCCCCAACTGCCCCTGCTGGCCAGGTCGGAAAACCGGATTCAGACAGTAAGTAGAGAGTATCTGGAGCAGGGCTTCAGCTTGGAATAGGGGTCAGGAGGAGGCTTGGGAGAGTGGGAGGGGGGTGAGGGAGAGTGGGAGGGGCCGAGTTGCTGCACCATGGGCCTCTGGTTTGTACTTGTCCCCTGGGCCGAAAGTTGCCAGTCAGCCCCTGGAATAAATTAATAAAGAAATTTGATTCTTTACATTTTTTATTGGATGTTTTATAGCAGAAAGTAAAAAATATTTTTTTTTGTGGTTATTTTTTCAGAATTGTCGCTCTTTTTTTGTTTATAGCACAAAAAATAAAAAATCACACAGGTGATCATATACCACCAAAATAAAGCTCTATTTGTGGGGAAAAAAGGACGTCAATTTTATTTAGGTACAGCGTCGCACGACCGCGCAATTATCCGTTAAAGCAATGCAGTGCCGTATAAAAGTGCACTATAAAAGTTTGTGTTTTGTGGAAGCGGCCACAGCTGGATTTATGCAAAACTCAGCTGTAAATGATTAAAATGAAGCCGTCTTCCTCCTGAGATAAATCCCTTTATTTCATTTGAAACATTTTCTTCGAAAAATCCGAATCATTGTGCGTTTTTTTTTTAATTCTTTATTTATTGGAATGCCACTTGAACAAACAATAATCATTAGATTGTAAGCTCTAACGAGCCGGGCGCTCCGATTCCTTTTGTTACAAATTGTATTGTAACTGTAATGTCTGCCTTCATTTTGTTAAGCGCTGCGCAAACTGTTGGCGCCATATAAATCCTGTATAATAATAATAAATATTAATAATCAGAGAAAAACATGACACAGTAAACAAGTCAAACCATCAATTGTCAGGAGGAATCGTGGATATTGTGCGTTTTTTATAAGACGTCTGAAATTACAACTCTTCCCATTGGCCTTCCAATCCATCCTCATTGTATGAACGCACCTTCCTTTTATTGCCTGTTTATTCTCTGGATTAAAGTTCCTTCCCTTTGTAGACAGAGAAATAGAAGTGATCCTGGGGGGGGGGGGGGGGGGGGATCTGCGTTGGAAAGTCGCACACTGCGATGTAAAATAAACACTCACAGGGAGATTATTTGAAGTCGGGAGATTTATAGAGCAGCTGAGAGAAAATATTTCCTTAATACCGAGCTCAGCGCACTTAGTATGAATAATAATCGCACACAGAGCGGAACGCGGCGCACGCCGATGGGCTTGTTTTGTTAAATAGCAGCAAGAGAAGAAAGAATCACCAATGTCCGGGGGCTCTTAACCAATTCTGGACTGGAAGATTTACCCCCCCTTAATGACCAGGGCATCATTTGTGATTCGGCACTAAGTTTCTTCAACTGACAATTGTGCAGTCGTGCGACGCTGTACCCAAATAAAATTGACGTCCTTTTTTTCCCACAAACAGAGATTTCTTTTGGTGGTATTTGATCTCCTGTGCAATTTTAATTTTTTGCGCTATAAACAAAAAGAGAGCGACAATTCTGAAAAAAAAAAAAAAAAAAAAAAACAATATTTTTCACATTCTGTTTTATAACATTCCCCAAAAAAATTAAAAAAATCAAATGTTTTCATCATTTTAGGCCAAGTTGTATTCTGCTACATTTGGTCAAAAAAAATCCCAATAAGCGGCTATTAATTGGTTTGCGCAAAAGTTATCGCATCTACAAACTAGGAGAAAGATTTATGTCATTTTATTTTTTTCACTAGTAATGGCGGCGATCTGCGATTTTTAGCAGGACTGCGACATTGCGGCGGACAGATTGGACCCCTGACTGACATTTTTGAGGGGACCAGTGACATTACTACAGTAATCAGTGCTAAAAATATGCACTGTCACTGTAATAATGACACTGGCAGATGGGTTAAAACCAGGGGCGATCAAAGGGTTAAATGTGTCCCTAGGGGTTCCTTTCTAACTGTCTGGGGGGATGGGCTTGCTGAATTGACACAGAGACCTGTGTTCCTAAATAATAAGATCCCTGTGTTCATTACTGACATAACAGCAGACCGCCATTCTGTCTCCATGGGGAGCGATCAAGGGTGTCCGGCGGCAATTGCGACTGCCAGACCCACAGATTGGCTTCCCCTGTGGGCGACTCGCGGTCCCGGGAAGCGATGTACAGTTACGTTGTTTCGCGGGACATAGCCAACCTGCCACAGTATATGTACTGCTGGCGCTCGGCAAGTGGTTAAAGTAGAACTCTACCAAATACATAAGGCAGAGGCATTTCCAAAATGCTGAAATGTTATGTAGCACCCTCTAGTGTGCAACGAGTGTAGGTAAATTTAGTTTATGACTCCTGGTAGCTGTGGGAGTCTGTAATTAGGTCCGGTAACGATAGGTCCGGCTGGGCTCTACAGGGCAGGTCCCTGGTACCTCCCCCTCGTTCTAGGAGCTTGGAGAAGCTTCTGGAAGTTAGTGGGTGGAGGCCAGGAGGTCCTGATCTACCTACTTAAGCGGAGTTCCAGTGTGGGGGGAAAAAAAAAAAAAAAAACATTTAAAGTAAGCAGCTACAAATCCGGTACAAATACTGTAGCTGCTATTTTTTATTTTTACGGACACTTAACTGTCCAGGGATCCCACAATGTTGGCACCCTAAGCCAATTCATCCATCGGCTTTGGTTGCAGGCGCCGGCATTGGAAGTAAGGGAAACCGGCAGTGAAACATTTAGGTTTCACAACCAGTTTCCTCCTGCGCATGAGTCGCAATGCACTTTATGAATGGTCCAGCCAACTTCAGAACTTACACAGGCAAGGAGGAGGGGCCAGACATGACGTAGCTCGCCGTGCGGCAATCTTACCAGGAAATGGGAGTGGGTACCTGTCAAAACCAGGTACCCGCTCTGCCCCCCCCCCCCCCAAAAAAGTGCCAAAAGTGTCAGTGGAGGGTACGAATAAGCTGAGCTTTCCCTTTTTGGGTGGAACTCCACTTCAAGTGAATCTGGCCAATGCCCAGGCAGAAGGCACTGGCAGGGTGGCTGGGTCAGCCCATAAATATCATGAAGCCTTGCCAGGAGGGAAGTTGGGTAGAAGATGGAGGGCTGAGGTTGCTGTTGTGGGGCCTGGGAGGAGACCTCAGGGCTGGGCGGCTCTGCCTCCAGGCTGGGAGCTGAGGAATGGAAGGAGAGGGATCACCGTTACCTTTGGGTCTTTTGCAGAAGACACCCAGGCTGGCATGGGAAGATCTGATCAGTTGGAGGCCTGAACAGGAGTCTTGCCCAGTGTAGTGGGGAGCAAGGGACAGTGTGAGTACCTTTTCAGGGACAGCATGGTACTAAATCCCAATCCCCTGTCCTGGGGCATTCTTCAGAGCAGCCAGGTAGGCTGGTAGTATTTGCAAGTGTCAGGACTGTGTGAGGTTCTGCTGAGGACATATGATACTCCTGCATACAGTTTGAAACTTTGTGCTATTTCTCTAAAGGGGACTGAGAGATTCCGGTCCGTAAGGGACTTTGCCACTGATCCATGGAGACCGTGATTATTCCGGAGGGAGTACAGCGCCCCGGGCAAGGTATGGAATAGTGGCACTATCTTTTGAAAAAGGCATTTATGCTGAAACGCGTCAAGGCCACACTGCTGACAGCCTACCTTGGCATCTGTATACGCTCTTTACTACGAGATGTTTGTAATTGCAATTTGGTGTATTTTTATTTAATAAAATTTTTTAGCAGTGTTACACTATGTTGTGCTCCCTTGTTTTTTGGTTCCTTTCTGGCCATCTGACGGAGTGAGAGCCTCTCTGGTGTGACGGTTCATATCTGCTATTACCTCTTCACCTCAACATCAGTGCCCTCAGTCATCCCTTCGGATTATCCATCCATTGTACAACAAGCTGATTTGACTCCTATGCTATATGGCATTTTGAGTCCTATCGTTCTGGTGAGCACATTATATCTCTATATCTTGTTGGTGTTGGGATCCAGTGAGCACTTCAATTATCACCGTTGTGGACTGTTTTCACTTCACATATGGGACTGTTGATTTGATGTTCACTTTTATTCATTTTGCAATTTACTTACCTTTCTTGGTTTATATATATACATGTTTATATTGCTAGTATTTATTAGCGCTGCACTTTTTTCCACATTTTGATAAAAATTATACACCCGCCATTTCTATGTAATCTGCGGGGATGAAATCATTATTTCCCCCACTGTATTTCTGTTTCCAATGATGGATTTTATTATCTTCACCATTGCTCAGCTGCTCCTGAAAATGCGCCATAAAAAGGGAGATTTCAGCACTTCCCTCGTCTTCCATCAGGATTTACTCTGCAATCGGCGGTGACCCCGGCCACTGCTGAGCCCACAGAACTGCGCGGCCCGGTCACCACCACTTAAAAAAAATACGGGTGCCATTAACGCCTTACCATCCCCCCCCCCCCCCCCAATGGGAGAGACATTACTCACTGTTACTGCACTTCTCTAGGGGAGAGGCCGGGAACGTCTTCATTGGTTCCATCTCCTGCTGGAGACGACGCCGTCATTATTCCCGCCATTAAAAGGTGAGCGGAGCCACAAATGTGGTTTTAGTTTAACCCCTTTCCTGCCAGAGCCATTTCTTTACAATTTACATATGGATGGTAATCCCTTGTCCACCAAGGTAGGTTTATAAACGGCATGGTGGACAAGGGGGGTAATGCAGCTCATGGCTGCTGGAGCTCTAAGCTGGGTCCCGGCTATAAGAGCCGATGAAGGTCTTTCTGATAAAAGTGTACCGGGCGGCTCTGGAGCTTTATTGTGGCTCTCAAAGATCAACACCCCCCCCCCCCCCTCCGACGGCACTCACGGTGGTTCCTGAGCTGTCCCCTTCCTCCAGAAAACTCAGGCAGGATGAACCTGGAGAACGTCCATTCCCTGATCCTTCCTCCAACCCCGGAAACATCATGTATTATGTCACTTCCGGGGTCACGGGTGTCATTCCTCAGCAAGTGTACCCAAAGACGCAGCTAATCAAACATGATGTGTGCTTGAATAGCTGCATTGGAGGGCAAGGGAGACATTGGGGGTTTAATAGACCTCTGATGTCTCCATAAAGTAGACCTGTCACCTGCCGAGTGCTATACCATAGGGACTTGTTAACCCCCTTGTGATAGCAATAAAGTTAAAAAAAACATGTACAACATGTAAAAAAATAAAAAAAAAAAAAAAGAGTATAAATAAAAACAAATTAAACTTTTTTTGTTTTTAACCACTTCTGGACCGGCCTTTTTCTGACACTTGTCGTTTACAAATTACAATCAGTTTTTTTTTCTAGAAAATTACTTAGAACCCCCAAACATTATATATAAATATATATATATATATACACACACACATACACACACATTATATATATAATGTTTGGGGGTTCTAAGTAATTTTCTAGAAAAACACACACACATATATATATATATATATTTTTTTTTTTTTTTTTTAGCAGAGACCATAGAGAATAAAATGGAGATTGTTTCAATATTTTTTATCACACCGTATTTGCGCAGCGGTCTTACAAACGCAATTTTTTTGGAGAAAAAATACACTTTTTTGAATAAAAAGATAAGAAAACCGTAAAGTTAGCCCAAATTTTTCCATAATGTGAAAGATAATATTACGCCAAGTAAATAGATACCCAACATGTCATGCTTCAAAATTGCGCACACTCATGGAATGGCGACAAACATTGCTACTTAAAATTCTCCATAGATGACGCTTTAAAAAAAAAAAAAAAAGAAGAATATAAATAAAAACAATTAAACTTTTTTTTGTTTTTAACCACTTCTGGACCGGGCCTTTTTCTGACACTTGTTGTTTACAAGTTACAATCAGTTTTTTTTCTAGAAAATTACTTAGAACCCCCAAACATTATATATATATATATATATATATATATATATATATATATATATATACTGTATATATAATGTTTGGGGTTCTAAGTAATTTTCTAGAAAAACATACATACACACGCGCATACATACATACATACATACATACATACATATATATATATATATATATATTTTTTTTTTTTTTCTGCAGAGACCCTAGAGAATAAAATGGAGATGGTTTCAATATTTTTTTAACACACGGTATTTGTGCAGCGTTCTTAATTTTTTTCGGAAAAAATACACTTTTTTGAATTAAAAGATAAGAAAACAGTAAAGTTGGCCCAATTTTTTCTATAATGTGAAAGATAGTAAATAGATACCCAACATGTCATGCTTTAAAATTGCGCACACTCATGGAATGGCAACAAACATTGCTACTTAAAATTCTCCATAGGCGACATTTTAAAAATTCCTACAGGTTACCAGTTTAGAGTTACAGAGGAGGTCTAGGGATAGAAGGGGGCACTCTAAATTAACAGCCAAATGCTTGGGGGAACTTCATACTGATTTTAAAGGTGGAAGGGGACAACGACTCGATATTAATGGACTTCATATTAAGGAACGGGGGGGGGGGGGGGGAGTGATGCCATGTTAATGGTCATGGGGGAGGGGGGAACTCCAAATGAATGGCCATAGTTTTGGAATAAGATGTCCCACAACCTCATTGGGTGTGATGGTCAGGTGTCCACAAATGTTTAGGAATGTAGTGTATGTGGAAGGCCCAAGGCTTGTCCTGAACCATCTGCTGTATACACACTGATGTATATAAATTGTATATAAAGAAGAGCGCACACAGTCACCAGGCGTTGGGTCATCTTCCCCAGACTCGGTGAAGGAAGACTTTGTGTTCTCAGCTCCAATGGAGTCGGTGACATTGTCATTTGTCATGAAGGATCACTTTAAATACATTGAGACCGGCTAATGAAAGCCAGCGAGTTGTAACAGAAAATATTCAGGACATAAAACCCCCCTAAAAAGATAAAGTGCGGAAATAAAGAGGAGGCGGCCATCATTCGCCCCGTCTGAGGACGATCGTTAGGACAAAGCGTAATCATCACTAATTCATCTTCATGTGGATATAAAACAACAACGGACCTGTAACCACGGCGACCTGTAAAGACAACGCCACCAATCAGGACTCTGCACTCCGATTTTACTGGATTACCAGAGGAAAACGATCCCGGATCCCAACAATTTCTTCTCATTTGCTTTTGAAAGTTTACAAGTTTATATACTGAATACTGAAACTTTATAGATTTCTTATAAAATGTCCAAATCTACTGCACTTCAATGGATGGGTCACAGGGGGTACAGGGTCAGTGTCATAGGGGGTACAGGGTCAGTGTCATAGGGGGTTCAGGGTCAGTGTCATAGGGGGTACAGGGTCAGTGTCATAGGGGGTACAGGGTCAGTGTCACAGGGGGTACAGGGTCAGTGTCATAGGGGGTACAGGGTCAGTGTCATAGGGGGTACAGGGTCAGTGTCATAGGGGGTACAGGGTCAGTGTCACAGGGGGTACAGGGTCAGTGTCATAGGGGGTACAGGGTCAGTGTCATAGGGGGTACAGGGTCAGTGTCATAGGGGGTACAGGGTCAGTGTAATAGAGGGTACAGGGACAGTGTAATAGGGGATACAGGGTCAGTGTCATAGGGGGTACAGGGTCAGTGTAATAGGGGGTACAGGGTCAGTGTCATAGGGGGTACAGGGTCAGTGTCACAGGGGGTACAGGGTCAGTGTAATAGGGGGTACAGGGTCAGTGTCACAGGGGGTACAAGGTCAGTGTCATAGGGGGTACAGGGTCAGTGTCATAGGGGGTACAGGGTCAGTGTAATAGGGGGTACAGGGTCAGTGTCATAGGGGGTACAGGGTCAGTGTCACAGGGGGTACAGGGTCAGTGTAATAGGGGGTACAGGGTCAGTGTCACAGGGGGTACAAGGTCAGTGTCATAGGGGGTACAGGGTCAGTGTCACAGGGGGGTACAGGGTCAGTGTCATAGGGGGTACAGGGTCAGTGTCACAGGGGGTACAGGGTCAGTGTCACAGGGGGTACAGGGTCAGTGTCATAGGGGGTACAGGGTCAGTGTCATAGGGGGTACAGGGTCAGTGTAATAGGGGGTACAGGGACAGTGTAATAGGGGATACAGGGTCAGTGTCATAGGGGGTACAGGGTCAGTGTAATAGGGGGTACAGGGTCAGTGTCACAGGGGGTACAAGGTCAGTGTCATAGGGGGTACAGGGTCAGTGTCACAGGGGGTACAGGGTCAGTGTCACAGGGGGTACAGGGTCAGTGTCACAGGGGGTACAGGGTCAGTGTCACAGGGGGTACAGGGTCAGTGTCATAGGGGGTACAGGGTCAGTGTCACAGGGGGTACAGGGTCAGTGTCATAGGGGGTACAGGGTCAGTGTCACAGGGGGTACAGAGTCAGTGTCACAGGGGGTACAGGGTCAGTGTAATAGGGGGTACAGGGTCAGTGTCATGTGGGGTACAGGGTCAGTGTCATGTGGGGTACAGGGTCAGTGTCATAGGGGGTACAGGGTCAGTGTCATAGGGGGTACAGGGTCAGTGTAATAGGGGATACAGGGTCAGTGTAATAGGGGGTACAGGGTCAGTGTCACAGGGGGTACAGGGTCAGTGTCACAGGGGGTACAGGGTCAGTGTCACAGGGGGTACAGGGTCAGTGTCACAGGGGGTACCGGGTCAGTGTCACAGGGGGTACAGGGACAGTGTAATAGGGGGTACAGGGTCAGTGTCACAGGGGATACAGGGTCAGTGTCACAGGGGGTACAGGGTCAGTGTCACAGGGGATACAGGGTCAGTGTCACAGGGGGTACAGGGTCAGTGTCATAGGGGGTACAGGGTCAGTGTCACAGGGGTACAAGGTCAGTGTCATAGGGGGTACAGGGTCAGTGTCACAGGGGGTACAGGGTCAGTGTCACAGGGGGTACAGGGTCAGTGTAATAGGGGGTACAGGGTCAGGGTCACAGGGGGTACAGGGTCAGTGTAATAGGGGGTACAGGGACAGGGTCACAGGGGGTACAGGGACAGTGTAATAGGGGGTACAGGGACAGGGTCACAGGGGGTACAGGGTCAGTGTCACAGGGGGTACAGGGTCAGTGTCATAGGGGGTACAGGGTCAGTGTCATAGGGGGTACAGGGTCAGTGTCATAGGGGGTACAGGGACAGGGTCAAAGGGGGGTACAGGGTCAATGTAATAGGGGGTTCAGGGTCAGTGTCATAGGGGGTACAGGGTCAGTGTCACAGGGGGTACAGGGTCAGTGTCACAGGGGGTACAGGGTCAGTGTCACAGGGGGTTCAAGGTTTGGGTCATTGGGGTACAGGGTCAGTGTAATAGGGGGTACAGGGTCAGGGTCACAGGGGGTTCAGGGTCAGTGTCATAGGGGGTTCAAGGTTTGGGTCATGGGGGTACAGGGTCCGGGTCACAGGGGGTACAGAGACAGTGTCACATGAGGTACAGGGTCAGTGTCACAGGGGGTACAGGGTCAGTGTCACAGGGGGTTCAGGGTTTGGGGCATGGGGGTACAGGGTCAGGGTCACAGGAGGTACAATCTCAGGGACACAGGGGGTACAGTGTCACAAGGATAAATGGTCTGGGTCACAGAAGGGGGTACAGGGTCAGTGTCACAGGGGGTATAGGGTCAGGGTTAGAGTAGTGCAGGGTCAGTGTCATAGTGGGTACAGGGTCAGTGTCACAGGGGTACAGGGTCAGTGTCACAGGGGGTACAGGGTAAGGCTTAGAGTAGTGCAGGGTCAGTGTCAGTGTCATAGGGGGTACAGGGTCAGTGTCACGTGGGTACAGGGTCAGTGTCACAGGGGTACAGGGTCAGTGTCACAGGGGGTACAGGGTCAGTGTCACAGGGGTACAGGGTCAGTGTCACAGGGGGTACAGGGTCAGTGTCACAGGGGTACAGGGTCAGTGTCACAGGGGTACAGGGTCAGTGTCATAGGGGGTACAGGGTTAGTGTCATAGGGGGTACAGGGTTAGTGTCATAGGGGGTAAAGGGTCAGTGTTACGGGGGTTTATGGTCAGTGTGACAGGGGTACAGGGTCAGTGTCATAGGGGGTACAGGGTTAGTGTCATAGGGGGTACAGGGTTAGTGTCATAGGGGGTAAAGGGTCAGTGTTACGGGGGTTTATGGTCAGTGTCACAGGGGTACAGTGTCAAGGTCACAGGGAGTATAGGGTCAGGGTCAGTGTCACAGGGGGTACATGGTCAGTGTCATAGGGGGTACAGGGTCAGTGTCATAGGGGGTACAGGGTCAGTGTCATAGGGGGTACAGGGTCAGTGTCATAGGGGGTACAGGGTCAGTGTCACAGGGGGTACAGGGTCAGTGTCACAGGGGGTACAGGGTCAGTGTCATAGGGGGTACAGGGTCAGTGTCATAGGGGGTACAGGGACAGTGTCACAGGGGGTACAGGGTCAGTGTCATAGGGGGTACAGGGTCAGTGTCATAGGGGGTACAGGGTCAGTGTCACAGGAGGTACAGGGTTAGTGTCACAGGGGGTACAGGGTCAGTGTCATAGGGGGTACAGGGTCAGTGTCATAGGGGGTACAGGGTCAGTGTCACAGGAGGTACAGGGTTAGTGTCACAGGGGGTACAGGGACAGTGTCACAGGGGGTACAGGGTCAGTGTCACAGGGGGTACAGGGTCAGTGTCACAGGGGGTACAGGGTCAGTGTCACAGGGGGTACAGGGTCAGTGTCATAGGGGGTACAGGGTCAGTGTCATAGGGGGTACAGGGTCAGTGTCACAGGAGGTACAGGGTCAGTGTCACAGGGGGTACAGGGTCAGGGTCACAGGGGGTACAGGGTCAGTGTCACAGGGGGTACAGGGACAGTGTCACAGGGGGTACAGGGTCAGTGTCACAGGGGGTACAGGGTCAGTGTCACAGGGGGTACAGGGTCAGTGTCATAGGGGGTACAGGGTCAGTGTCACAGGAGGTACAGGGTTAGTGTCACAGGGGGTACAGGGTCAGTGTCATAGGGGGTACAGGGTCAGTGTCACAGGAGGTACAGGGTTAGTGTCACAGGGGGTACAGGGTCAGTGTCATAGGGGGTACAGGGACAGTGTCACAGGGGGTACAGGGTCAGTGTCACAGGGGGTACAGGGTCAGTGTCACAGGGGGTACAGGGTCAGTGTCACAGGGGGTACAGGGTCAGTGTCACAGGGGGTACAGGGTCAGGGTCACAGGGGGTACAGGGTCAGTGTAATAGGGGGTACAGGGTCAGGGTCACAGGGGGTACAGGGTCAGTGTAATAGGGGGTACAGGGACAGGGTCACAGGGGGTACAGGGACAGTGTAATAGGGGGTACAGGGTCAGTGTCACAGGGGGTACAGGGTCAGTGTCACAGGGGGTACAGGGTCAGTGTCATAGGGGGTACAGGGTCAGTGTCACAGGGGGTACAGGGTCAGTGTCATAGGGGGTACAGGGTCAGTGTCATAGGGGGTACAGGGACAGGGTCATAGGAGGTACAGGGACAGGGTCAAAGGGGGGTACAGGGTCAATGTAATAGGGGGTTCAGGGTCAGTGTCATAGGGGGTACAGGGTCAGTGTCATAGGGGGTACAGGGTCAGTGTCACAGGGGGTACAGGGTCAGTGTCACAGGGGGTACAGGGTCAGTGTCACAGGGGGTTCAAGGTTTGGGTCATTGGGGTACAGGGTCAGTGTAATAGGGGGTACAGGGTCAGGGTCACAGGGGGTACAGGGTCAGTGTCACAGGGGGTACAGGGTCAGTGTCACAGGGGGTACAGGGTCAGTGTAATAGGGGGTACAGGGACAGGGTCACAGGGGGTACAGGGTCAGTGTAATAGGGGGTACAGGGTTAGTGTCACAGGGGGTACAGGGTCAGTGTCACAGGGGGTACAGGGTCAGTGTCACAGGGGGTACAGGGTCAGTGTCATAGGGGGTACAGGGACAGGGTCATAGGAGGTACAGGGACAGGGTCAAAGGGGGGTACAGGGTCAATGTAATAGGGGGTTCAGGGTCAGTGTCATAGGGGGTACAGGGTCAGTGTCACAGGGGGTACAGGGTCAGTGTCACAGGGGGTTCAAGGTTTGGGTCATTGGGGTACAGGGTCAGTGTAATAGGGGGTACAGGGTCAGGGTCACAGGGGGTACAGGGTCACAGGGGGTTCAAGGTTTGGGTCATGGGGGTACAGGGTCAGGGTCACAGGGGGTTCAGGGTCAGTGTCATAGGGGGTTCAAGGTTTGGGTCATGGGGGTACAGGGTCCGGGTCACAGGGGGTACAGAGACAGTGTCACATGAGGTACAGGGTCAGTGTCACAGGGGGTACAGGGTCAGTGTCACAGGGGGTTCAGGGTTTGGGGCATGGGGGTACAGGGTCAGGGTCACAGGAGGTACAATCTCAGGGACACAGGGGGTACAGTGTCACAAGGATAAATGGTCTGGGTCACAGAAGGGGGTACAGGGTCAGTGTCACAGGGGGTATAGGGTCAGGGTTAGAGTAGTGCAGGGTCAGTGTCATAGGGGGTACAGGGTCAGTGTCACAGGGGGTATAGGGTCAGGGTTAGAGTAGTGCAGGGTCAGTGTCATAGTGGGTACAGGGTCAGTGTCACAGGGGTACAGGGTCAGTGTCACAGGGGGTACAGGGTAAGGGTTAGAGTAGTGCAGGGTCAGTGTCAGTGTCATAGGGGGTACAGGGTCAGTGTCACGTGGGTACAGGGTCAGTGTCACAGGGGTACAGGGTCAGTGTCACAGGGGATACAGGGTCAGTGTCACAGGGGTACAGGGTCAGTGTCACAGGGGGTACAGGGTCAGTGTCACAGGGGGTACAGGGTCAGTGTGACAGGGGTACAGGGTCAGTGTCATAGGGGGTACAGGGTTAGTGTCATAGGGGGTACAGGGTTAGTGTCATAGGGGGTAAAGGGTCAGTGTTACGGGGGTTTATGGTCAGTGTCACAGGGGTACAGTGTCAAGGTCACAGGGAGTATAGGGTCAGGGTCAGTGTCACAGGGGGTACATGGTCAGTGTCATAGGGGGTACAGGGTCAGTGTCATAGGGGGTACAGGGTCAGTGTCATAGGGGGTACAGGGTCAGTGTCATAGGGGGTACAGGGTCAGTGTCACAGGGGGTACAGGGTCAGTGTCACAGGGGGTACAGGGTCAGTGTCATAGGGGGTACAGGGTCAGTGTCATAGGGGGTACAGGGTCAGTGTCACAGGAGGTACAGGGTTAGTGTCACAGGGGGTACAGGGTCAGTGTCATAGGGGGTACAGGGTCAGTGTCATAGGGGGTACAGGGTCAGTGTCACAGGAGGTACAGGGTTAGTGTCACAGGGGGTACAGGGTCAGTGTCATAGGGGGTACAGGGACAGTGTCACAGGGGGTACAGGGTCAGTGTCACAGGGGGTACAGGGTCAGTGTCACAGGGGGTACAGGGTCAGTGTCATAGGGGGTACAGGGTCAGTGTCATAGGGGGTACAGGGTCAGTGTCACAGGAGGTACAGGGTTAGTGTCACAGGGGGTACAGGGTCAGTGTCATAGGGGGTACAGGGACAGTGTCACAGGGGGTACAGGGTCAGTGTCATAGGGGGTACAGGGTCAGTGTCACAGGGGGTACAGGGTCAGTGTCACAGGGGGTACAGGGTCAGTGTAATAGGGGGTACAGGGTCAGTGTCACAGGGGGTACAGGGTCAGTGTCACAGGGGGTACAGGGTCAGTGTAATAGGGGGTACAGGGTCAGTGTCACAGGGGGTACAGGGTCAGTGTCACAGGGGGTACAGGGTCAGTGTCACAGGGGGTACAGGGTCAGTGTCATAGGGGGTACAGGGACAGTGTCACAGGGGGTACAGGGTCAGTGTCACAGGGGGTACAGGGTCAGTGTCACAGGGGGTACAGGGTCAGTGTCACAGGGGGTACAGGGTCAGTGTCATAGGGGGTACAGCGTCAGTGTCACAGGGGGTACAGGGTCAGTGTCACAGGGGGTACAGGGTCAGTGTCACAGGGGGTACAGGGTCAGTGTCACAGGGGGTACAGGGTCAGTGTCATAGGGGGTACAGCGTCAGTGTCACAGGGGGTACAGGGTCACAGGGATAAAGGGTCTGGGTCACAGGGATACTCCTCTAATATAGATTATATAATGGGATCCTCTATTATAGATTGTACAATGGGATCCTCTATTATAGATTGTACAATGGGATCCTCTATACTGTTACAATGGATCACATTCCTCTATCACACACAGGTGTCCTTTTATGAAACGGAGATGACCAGTGATCCTGCTGATCGCAGCTCATTTCCAATCTTTATTGGTTTATGAAACAGAAATGATCGGGGGAGAACATGTTCTCCGCTGATCATCTCTTCACACGGGAATCTGTCATTGACTGACACAGAAACAGCCAGACTATGAAGCTGCGATCCCCGCACTTCACTGGCGATCTGTGCCAGAATTCACACTCCCGGGTTCACCAGCCTGGAGGTTGTGAAGCGGGGAGTGAAGACCGAATCGGGGGAGAACTGAGGGGGAAAAAGGAAGATTATCAACTTCTTTCTTCCTCGTTCAGACCCCCCAACACAGTAATCATGTCCCCCTGCCATATTTATGTATATATATATACACATACATGTAGATATATATTTAATGTGTATATATATATACAATGTATGTGTGTGTGTATTCAGTGTATATATATATATATATTTATGTAAGGGGACTATTATTTATTATCCTCGTGTACTCAGCAGTGATAATTTATCTCTGCTTGTTAAAGAGCGCCAGGGATTTTCATACTACGGTAATCTCGCTTTGTCTCACGAGATTACAGACGCTCCATTGACTTCTACACAGATCTCCGAGAAAACCGTTCTCCTCTGATCACCCTGGGTGAACTGAAGTTCTCCGATTCATAAAATGGGTGCCAGATGTGATCATTTTCCCCGGAGAACTGTAGAGAAGCCAACGGAGAAAAAAAATTCACCCGTTCATAAAAGGACACCACAGTAATGATGGGGTTGAAGCTGATTGAATCTCTTGCTGGTATCGCCCTCTGGAGGATCTCCTCCATATTACACTGTGTATCCTCTGGATGGGAAGAGTACATCACTCATCATGGTGTACGTTTAGTAAACTGAGAAGTTTTCTCTCAGTTCACTTCTCGGCAATTCTCAGAGAAAAATTATCAACTCTGGCACCCAGTTTAGGTGGTCGAGAACTTCAATTCCCAAAGGGTGATCAGAGGAGAATTTTTTTCTCTGAAAACGGCCGTGATCCCTGTATAACTGGGTGGACTGCCTGTAATCTCACGAGATTTTGTGAGATTACAGTGCCGCCAAGTTTTAAAAGTGAAACCAAAGTTTAAAAGCACTCGTAATGACATGTTCTGACACATGAAATGCTCAAATGCTCTGACTTACTGAATATCTATACACACACATATATACAGTATACATACATATATACATACAGTATATATATATATATATATATATATATACACACATACACCCATACATACCATATATATATATATTTTTTTTATTTTTTAATTTTGAACCCACTGGTGCTGATATATCGGAAGAAAGAAGTCTTCTTCCTCTATCACACAGCTTCTCTCCCTGATTCTCCACCTCTGAGCTGGAGAATCTGGAATGGAGATATTTCAGAGTAACGGCTGTGAGATCTTCAGATCTCACTTTTCTAAACTGGCCGTTTGTGACAGAACGGTCCATGTACTGTGATGAGAAGAGAAGAACGTTCTCTGCTCCTCATCTCAGCAAACTAAACGGTAACTCATCAGAGATCAGTCGTGATCCTCAGGATCACGGCTGTTCTCTGTTTATTAAAAGTACACCCATATGTCAGATGGTGGGAGTGATATACAGAGAAAATAATCCCTGACAGACTTCCAAATCCCAAACCAAATCTAACCAATCAGATCAATGCGGACAGAAACAATGACTGTGAGCCAATCAGATCCATGGAATCAGAGTTGCTGCAGCTGACCTGTATTTGGAGGTTCGGCTCCAACCGGATTTCACAATGTAGAGAGTTACAGACCCGACTAAAATTTGCCGACTGCGAGTTCATACTTCACTGGCTGCATGCTTGTAGTGAGGGAAGGGATGAGCCAAGACCTTGAAAAAAAAGTTGGATGTGTCCACCAACCAGAACAGGAAGATCCGGAGTCACCGACCAGAACAGGAAGATCCTGAGTGACCGACCCAGAACAGGAAGATCCGGAGTCACCGACCCAGAACAGGAAGATCCGGAGTGACCGACCCAGAATAGGAAGATCCGGAGTGACCAACCCAGAACAGGAAGATCCGGAGTGACCAACCCAGAACAGGAAGATCCGGAGTGACCGACCCAGAACAGAAAGATCCTGAGTGACCGACCCAGAACAGGAAGATCCAGAGTGACCGACCCAGAACAGGAAGATCCGGAGTGACCAACCCAGAACAGGAAGATCCGGAGTGACCGACCCAGAACAGGAAGATCCGGAGTGACCGACCCAGAACAGGAAGATCCGGAGTGACCGACCCAGAACAGAAAGATCCTGAGTGACCGACCCAGAACAGGAAGATCCAGAGTGACCGACCCAGAACAGGAAGATCCAGAGTGACCGACCCAGAACAGGAAGATCCAGAGTGACCGACCCAGAACAGGAAGATCCAGAGTGACCGACCCAGAACAGGAAGATCCGGAGTGACCAACCCAGAACAGGAAGATCCGGAGTGACCGACCCAGAACAGGAAGATCCGGAGTGACCGACCCAGAACAGGAAGATCCGGAGTGACCGACCCAGAACAGAAAGATCCGGAGTGACCGACCCAGAACAGGAAGATCCGGAGTGACCGACCCAGAACAGAAAGATCCGGAGTGACCGACCCAGAACAGAAAGATCCGGAGTGACCAACCCAGAACAGGAAGATCCGGAGTGACCGACCCAGAACAGGAAGATCCGGAGTGACCGACCCAGAACAGGAAGATCCGGAGTCACCGACCCAGAACAGGAAGATCCGGAGTGACCGACCCAGAACAGAAAGATCCGGAGTCACCGACCCAGAACAGAAAGATCCGGAGTCCCCTACCAGGAGTTAGTGAATGGGGGGTGGGGGAGACATTCTATGCAGAGGGGGATAGTGTATGGGGGGGGGGAAATTCTATAGTGGGGGGATATGGTATAGAGGGGAGACCATTGGTGTGCACCCCAAAACTCAAACACATATGCGTGTGTGTGCGCATATGTATATATACTGACGGTGTCAGTAGAACTGTGGCCTGTCAGTAGGATGGTGTCAGTAGGGCAGTGGACGGTGTCAGTAGGGCAGTGGGCGGTGTCAGTAGGGCAGTGGGCGGTGTCAGTAGGGCAGTGGGCGGTGTCAGTAGGGCAGTGGGCGGTGTCAGTAGGGCAGTGGGCGGTCGTAGTAGAACAGTGGGCGGTGTCAGTAGAGCAGTGGTCGGTGTCAGTAGGGCAGTGGACGGTGTCAGTAGGGCAGTGGACGGTGTCAGTAGGGCAGTGGGCGGTGTCAGTAGAGCAGTGGGCGGTGTCAGTAGGGCAGTGGGCGGTGTCAGTAGGGCAGTGGGCGGTGTCAGTAGGGCAGTGGGCGGTGTCAGTAGAGCAGTGGGCGGTGTCAGTAGGGCAGTGGGCGGTGTCAGTAGGGCAGTGGGCGGTGTCAGTAGGGCAGTGGATGGTGTCAGTAGGGCAGTGGACGGTGTCAGTAGAGCAGTGGACGGTGTCACTAGGGCAGTGGGCGGTGTCACTAGGGCAGTGGGCGGTGTCACTAGGGCAGTGGACGGTGTCAGTAAGGCAGTGAACGGTGTCAGTAAGGCAGTGAACGGTGTCAGTAGAGCAGTGGACAGTGTCAGTAGGGCAGTGGACGGTGTCAGTAGGGCAGTGGACGGTGTCAGTAAGGCAGTGGACGGTGTCAGTAGGGCAGTGGACAGTGTCAGTAGGGCAGTGGATGGTATCAGTAGGGCAGTGGACAGTGTCAGTAGAGCAGTGGAAGGTGTCAGTAGAGCAGTGGGCGGTGTCAGTAAGGCAGTGGACGGTGTCAGTAGGGCAGTGGACAGTGTCAGTAGAGCAGTGGAAGGTGTCAGTAGGGCAGTGGGCGGTGTCAGTAGGGCAGTGGACGGTGTCAGTAGGGCAGAGGACGGTGTCAGTAGAGCAGTGGATGGTGTCACTAGGGCAGTGGAGGGTGTCAGTAGGGCAGTGGACGGTGTCAGTAGAGCAGTGGACGGTGTCAGTAGGGCAGTGGACGGTGTCAGTAGGGCAGTGGATGGTATCAGTAGGGCAGTGGACAGTGTCAGTAGAGCAGTGGAAGGTGTCAGTAGAGCAGTGGAAGGTGTCAGTAGAGCAGTGGATGGTGTCAGTAGGGCAGAGGACGGTGTCAGTAGGGCAGAGGACGGTGTCAGTAGAGCAGTGGATGGTGTCAGTAGGGCAGTGGGCGGTGTCACTAGGGCAGTGGGCGGTGTCACTAGGGCAGTGGGCGGTGTCACTAGGGCAGTGGGCGGTGTCAGTAAGGCAGTGAACGGTGTCAGTAGGGCAGTGGATGGTGTCAGTAGGGCAGTGGATGGTGTCAGTAGGGCAGTGGATGGTGCCAGTAGGGCAGTGGGCGGTGTCAGTAAGGCAGTGAACGGTGTCAGTAGAGCAGTGGATGGTGTCAGTAGAGCAGTGGATGGTGTCAGTAGGGCAGTGGATGGTGCCAGTAGGGCAGTGGGCGGTGTCAGTAAGGCAGTGAACGGTGTCAGTAGAGCAGTGGATGGTGTCAGTAGGGCAGTGGATGGTGCCAGTAGGGCAGTGGGCGGTGTCAGTAAGGCAGTGGACGGTGTCAGTAGGGCAGTGGACGGTGTCAGTAGAGCAGTGAACGGTGTCAGTAGGGCAGTGGGCGGTGTCAGTAGGGCAGTGGGCGGTGTCAGTAGAAGAGTGGACGGTGTCAGTAGAGCATTATACAGAGGTAAGTGTGGAGAGGTAAGTCATTATACAGAGGTAAGTGATTGTGGAGAGGTAAGTTAGTGGCACTCACCTTTCCTGAGGATCTGGAATCGGAGTCGGGGTTGGGAGTCTCTCAGGGAAGCGGAGAGATTCTCTTCTCTTCCAGGATAAGCGGAAGACCTGGGTGGCATCATTCTGATCCTCAGCCTCCCCTCCTTGCTCTCCAGCCACCAGTTAAACAGCTCAGTCAAGTTAACCTCCAGCCTCCTCTTCAGGACAGAATTTGGGGGCTCCCCCACATCCTGCCCCCCTTCATTGCTCCTCTCCCAGTCCCCCCCACAGCCTTTCCTGACCAGGGACTCCCCAACCTCCAGCAGTAGCTGCTTGGACCTGCGTAGAGTCTTCAGAGTCCCAGTCTTCAGCACCTTGGAGAGCGGTTCCTCCTCCACCTCTCCATAGGGATGAGCACCAGCAGTAGGGATCAGGGAGTCCAGCAGAGGTCCGCAGTCCAGGACCAGGCTGGAACTTGCCTGGAAGTTGCTGTCAGTCCCTGCAGGGAAGAGACCCAGAAGGTCCCTCAAGGAGTTTCTGAAAGCTGCAGGGAGGACAAAGTCCACAGCCAGGTTCTTCCTCCTCAGCCTGGTGAAGCTGGAGATTGGAGAAGATTGGATCCTCTCCATAGACCTGCAGATGTCCACTGAACACAACCAGAGGAGCAAGAAGAGACTCCCCTGGAACCCCAGCCTGGCCATCCTCCACCAACCTGCTCCTGGTCCTCCTGAGATGTAGAGGAAGATGGGACTCCTCCAACCGTTAGGGGCCCCTCAGATCCTGCCAGGGTCCCTCACACACCATGCAATGTCCTCCTGAGATATAGAAGAAGATGGGACTCCAAACATTCGGTGCTTCGCACACCATGCAATCTCCTCCTGCCTCCCCCTGCAGACACTTTGCTGCCTTTTTCAGCTCTTCTGAAAGATTCAGGATTCCTGGGTCTTCCCCAATGCTGGGCGGTGTGCTGTGAGCGCCACCCTGTGGATGAGCTCAGCTCTGCTGCCGGATTTCTCTCCAACATACAGGTGATGTCAGTCTGTGCTGATCCTCCAATCCGGAGTTATGTGCAGAGGATGGAGGAGAGAAGCATAGGATGGAGGAGAAGAGCAGAGGGAGGAGAGAGGAGCAGAGGATGGAGAGAGAAACAGAGAGAGGAGCAGAGGAAGGAAAGGAGCAGAAGAAGGAGAGAGGAGAGGAGAGAGGAGCAGAGGATGGAGGAGAGAAGCAGAGGAAGGAGAGAGGAAGGAGGAGAGGAGCAGAGGAAGGAGGAGAGGAGCAGAGGAAGGAGGAGAGGAGAAGAGGAAGGAGGAGAGGAGCAGAGGATGGAGGAGAGGAGCAGAGGAAGGAGGAAAGGATGGAGGAGAGGAGCAGAGGAGCAGAGGAAGGAGGAGAGGAGCAGAGGAAGGAGGAAAGGAGCAGAGGATGGAGGAGAGGAGCAGAGGATGGAGGAGAGGAGCAGAGGATGGAGGAGAGGAGCAGAGGAAGGAGGAAAGGAGCAGAGGATGGAGGAGAGGAGCAGAGGATGGAGGACAGGAGCAGAGGAAGGAGGAGAGGAGCAGAGGAAGGAGGAGAGGAGCAGAGGATGGAGGAGAGGAGCAGAGGATGGAGGAGAGGAGCAGAGGAAGGAGGAGAGGAGCAGAGGAAGGAGGAGAGGAGCAGAGGAAGGAGGAAAGGAGCAGAGGATGGAGGAGAGGAGCAGAGGAAGGAGGAGAGGAGCAGAGGATGGAGGAAAGGAGCAGAGGATGGAGGAGAGGAGCAGAGGATGGAGGAGAGGAGCAGAGGATGGAGGAGAGGAGCAGAGGATGGAGGAGAGGAGCAGAGGATGGAGGAGAGGAGCAGAGGAAGGAGGAGAGGAGCAGAGGAAGGAGGAAAGGAGCAGAGGATGGAGGAGAGGAGCAGAGGATGGAGGAGAGGAGCAGAGGATGGAACAGAGGAGCAGAGGATGGAGGAGAGGAGCAGAGGAAGGAGGAAAGGAGCAGAGGATGGAGGAGAGGAGCAGAGGATGGAGGAGAGGAGCAGAGGATGGAGGAGAGGAGCAGAGGATGGAGAGGAGCAGAGGAAGGAGAGGAGCAGAGGAAGTAGGAAAGGAGCAGAGGATGGAGGAGAGGAGCAGAGGATGGAGGAGAGGAGCAGAGGATGGAGGAGAGGAGCAGAGGAAGGAGAGGAGCAGAGGAAGGAGGAAAGGAGCAGAGGATGGAGGAGAGGAGCAGAGGATGGAGGAGAGGAGCAGAGGATGGAGGAGAGGAGCAGAGGAAGGAGGGAAGGAGCAGAGGATGGAGGAGAGGAGCAGAGGATGGAGGAGAGGAGCAGAGGATGGAGGAGAGGAGCAGAGGATGGAGGAAAGGAGCAGAGGATGGAGGAAAGGAGCAGAGGATGGAGGAGAGGAGCAGAGGATGGAGGAGAGGAGCAGAGGAAGGAGGAGAGGAGCAGAGGATGGAGGAAAGGAGCAGAGGATGGAGGAGAGGAGCAGAGGATGAAGGAGAGGAGCAGAGGATGAAGGAGAGGAGCAGAGGATGGAGGAGAGGAGCAGAGGATGGAGGAGAGGAGCAGAGGAAGGAGAGGAGCAGAGGAAGGAGGAAAGGAGCAGAGGATGGAGGAGAGGAGCAGAGGATGGAGGAGAGGAGCAGAGGATGGAGGAGAGGAGCAGAGGAAGGAGGGAAGGAGCAGAGGATGGAGGAGAGGAGCAGAGGATGGAGGAGAGGAGCAGAGGATGGAGGAGAGGAGCAGAGGATGGAGGAGAGGAGCAGAGGATGGAGGAAAGGAGCAGAGGATGGAGGAGAGGAGCAGAGGATGGAGGAGAGGAGCAGAGGATGGAGGAGAGGAGCAGAGGATGGAGGAGAGGAGCAGAGGATGGAGGAGAGGAGCAGAGGATGGAGGAGAGGAGCAGAGGATGGAGGAGAGGAGCAGAGGAAGGAGAGGAGCAGAGGAAGGAGGAAAGGAGCAGAGGATGGAGGAGAGGAGCAGATGATGGAGGAGAGGAGCAGAGGAAGGAGAGAAGAAAGAGGAAGGAGAGAGGAGCAGAGGGTGGAGAGATTGTTGGTGTCAGTGGGAGGAGTTGTGCCCCCACCGTTGGTGTCAGTGGGAGGAGTTGTGCCCCCACCGTTGGTGTCAGTGGGAGGAGTTGTGCTCCATTGTTGGTGTCAGTGGGAGGAGTTGTGCTCCATTGTTGGTGTCAGTGGGAGGAGTTGTGCCCCACCGTTGGTGTCAGTGGGAGGAGTTGTGCCCCACCGTTGGTGTCAGTGGGAGGAGTTGTGCCCCATTGTTGGTGTCAGTGGGAGGAGTTGTGCCCCACCGTTGGTGTCAGTGGGAGGAGTTGTGCCCCACCGTTGGTGTCAGTGGGAGGAGTTGTGCCCCACCGTTGGTGTCAGTGGGAGGAGTTGTGCCCCACCGTTGGTGTCAGTGGGAGGAGTTGTGCCCCACCGTTGGTGTCAGTGGGAGGAGTTGTGCCCTATTGTTGGTGTCAGTGGGAGGAGTTGTGCCCCATTGTTGGTGTCAGTGGGAGGAGTTGTGCCCCACCGTTGGTGTCAGTGGGAGGAGTTGTGCTCCATTGTTGGTGTCAGTGGGAGGAGTTGTGCCCCACCGTTGGTGTCAGTGGGAGGAGTTGTGCCCCACCGTTGGTGTCAGTGGGAGGAGTTGTGCCCCACCGTTGGTGTCAGTGGGAGGAGTTGTGCCCCACCGTTGGTGTCAGTGGGAGGAGTTGTGCCCCATTCTTGGTGTCAGTGGGAGGAGTTGTGCCCCACCGTTGGTGTCAGTGGGAGGAGTTGTGCCCCCACCGTTGGTGTCAGTGGGAGGAGTTGTGCCCCCACCGTTGGTGTCAGTGGGAGGAGTTGTGCCCCATTCTTGGTGTCAGTGGGAGGAGTTGTGCCCCATTCTTGGTGTCAGTGGGAGGAGTTGTGCCCCATTCTTGGTGTCAGTGGGAGGAGTTGTGCCCCATTCTTGGTGTCAGTGGGAGGAGTTGTGCCCCATTCTTGGTGTCAGTGGGAGGAGTTGTGCCCCACCGTTGGTGTCAGTGGGAGGAGTTGTGCCCCATTCTTGGTGTCAGTGGGAGGAGTTGTGCCCCACCGTTGGTGTCAGTGGGAGGAGTTGTGCCCCCACCGTTGGTGTCAGTGGGAGGAGTTGTGCCCCATTCTTGGTGTCAGTGGGAGGAGTTGTGCCCCATTCTTGGTGTCAGTGGGAGGAGTTGTGCCCCATTCTTGGTGTCAGTGGGAGGAGTTGTGCCCCATTCTTGGTGTCAGTGGGAGGAGTTGTGCCCCATTCTTGGTGTCAGTGGGAGGAGTTGTGCCCCACCGTTGGTGTCAGTGGGAGGAGTTGTGCCCCATTCTTGGTGTCAGTGGGAGGAGTTGTGCCCCACCGTTGGTGTCAGTGGGAGGAGTTGTGCCCCCACCGTTGGTGTCAGTGGGAGGAGTTGTGCCCCATTCTTGGTGTCAGTGGGAGGAGTTGTGCCCCATTCTTGGTGTCAGTGGGAGGAGTTGTGTCCCATTGTTGGTGTCAGTGGGAGGAGTTGTGCCCCATTCTTGGTGTCAGTGGGAGGAGTTGTGTCCCATTGTTGGTGTCAGTGGGAGGAGTTGTGCCCCATTGTTGGTGTCAGTGGGAGGAGTTGTGCCCCATTGTTGGTGTCAGTGGGAGGAGTTGTGCCCCACCGTTGGTGTCAGTGGGAGGA
Source organism: Pelophylax lessonae (assembly GCF_965119305.1). Classification (NCBI taxonomy): domain Eukaryota; kingdom Metazoa; phylum Chordata; class Amphibia; order Anura; family Ranidae; genus Pelophylax; species Pelophylax lessonae. The sequence goes on along the minus strand of NC_138770.1, from coordinate 688,091,710 downwards.
GTTGTGCCCCACCGTTGGTGTCAGTGGGAGGAGTTGTGCCCCACCGTTGGTGTCAGTGGGAGGAGTTGTGCCCCACCGTTGGTGTCAGTGGGAGGAGTTGTGCCCCATTCTTGGTGTCAGTGGGAGGAGTTGTGCCCCACCGTTGGTGTCAGTGGGAGGAGTTGTGCCCCCACCGTTGGTGTCAGTGGGAGGAGTTGTGCCCCCACCGTTGGTGTCAGTGGGAGGAGTTGTGCCCCATTCTTGGTGTCAGTGGGAGGAGTTGTGCCCCATTCTTGGTGTCAGTGGGAGGAGTTGTGCCCCATTCTTGGTGTCAGTGGGAGGAGTTGTGCCCCATTCTTGGTGTCAGTGGGAGGAGTTGTGCCCCATTCTTGGTGTCAGTGGGAGGAGTTGTGCCCCATTCTTGGTGTCAGTGGGAGGAGTTGTGCCCCACCGTTGGTGTCAGTGGGAGGAGTTGTGCCCCATTCTTGGTGTCAGTGGGAGGAGTTGTGCCCCACCGTTGGTGTCAGTGGGAGGAGTTGTGCCCCCACCGTTGGTGTCAGTGGGAGGAGTTGTGCCCCATTCTTGGTGTCAGTGGGAGGAGTTGTGCCCCATTCTTGGTGTCAGTGGGAGGAGTTGTGCCCCATTCTTGGTGTCAGTGGGAGGAGTTGTGCCCCATTCTTGGTGTCAGTGGGAGGAGTTGTGCCCCATTCTTGGTGTCAGTGGGAGGAGTTGTGCCCCACCGTTGGTGTCAGTGGGAGGAGTTGTGCCCCATTCTTGGTGTCAGTGGGAGGAGTTGTGCCCCACCGTTGGTGTCAGTGGGAGGAGTTGTGCCCCCACCGTTGGTGTCAGTGGGAGGAGTTGTGCCCCATTCTTGGTGTCAGTGGGAGGAGTTGTGCCCCATTCTTGGTGTCAGTGGGAGGAGTTGTGTCCCATTGTTGGTGTCAGTGGGAGGAGTTGTGCCCCATTCTTGGTGTCAGTGGGAGGAGTTGTGCCCCAAGGGGCAGGAAAAGCAAACAATTTGGAGAGGTTGGACAGGTTTGGGGTAAGATGGAGGCCGGAGTTGGGCTTGAACCCTCCCATCCCCCCATAGAGATGGTCATGGTCCATCCCTCCAGATCCGTGTTTTCCGGAAGGCGCCCATCCCCCCATCACTCCATGAGAAGGGAGAGGCTCTGATTTCCTCCTAATAAGGTGCCGGCAGAGCGGAGAATGCAGGGAGGCACGAGGTTCCGGATCGCCTCCGATTGCTCTGGGAATTTCTTATGGAGGAATAAAACCCAATAAAAGGACGAGACGCTCAGCATGGAACTCCGGGATTATCACCTAAAGGAGGACTCCACCTTATCCTACAAATCACCCTGAACATGGCCCCCGAGGAGGGGGAGGGGGGAATAAACACCTCGAGGTCTATGTGTGGTCAGATGCTGGGCTACACCAAGATGGAGGAGGAGACAAGGCCCTCCCCCTCTACTTTCTATTGTAATGCTGTGTGGGGAGAGCAGAGTGCAGGGAATTATGGGAGTTGTAGTCTGAGGCCATGTAATGGGGTCAGTGAACCTCCTATACTACGGATCCCAAGAGGCACTGAGGAGCAGGGGGAGGGGTGAGACGGCTTTTACTGGACGTCAGGGGGTCTAACCCCTCCCCATTCCATCCAAAACCAAACAAAGATTACACTTTAACCTAAAGGATTGTTGGGGGAGGGGGAGGGGTCATGGTAAGTTCAAAGGTCATTTTCAGTTCCATAAACTCTGCAGCCTTTAGTATCGTAGTCCCGGGTGACCCCGCCATTGTTCAGGCACTTCCTGGTATAGGGTGACAACGCTATCCCTGTCTCTGAATGGTACTTGTGTGTTGTCACCGTGTCACACAAGCTTCAGATGGAGACTCCAGGTGTCAGCACACCCCACACCGGTGTCACCATCCGGACCCCGTCCTGAGAAATGCCGGAACTGGAGGGTATGGAGACAGGAAGTGGCTGCAAAGAGGCTGCAGGAGATCCGCAGCGCTAATGGAAAAACAGCAACTCTGTATGACAGGCGGTGACTCCGCAAACACAAACTAAATGTCCCCTTCCTTCTACTCCAAATATTTAACCCCCCCCCCCCATCCCCCATAACTGGTATCCATTGTCACTGATAGGGGGCGGAGCCAACACTTCTGACCCCGCCCTCACAACCTCAGCATGTGGCCAGAGAGGGCACTGGGGACTCATTGCTGGGACCAATGAAAGCCCAGCTTGAGGATATTAGAACCCCCTCCCCCCCCCCACCCAACTCACCTCACCTCTCATATGAAAAAATCAGTCACATGACCATCCTTACCTTGTTTACTTCCTGCGGTCCTTCAGGGGATGTCCTCATCACTGCCTGCGGTCACATGACCATCCTCCTCTTCTGTTTACTTCCTGGGGTCCTTCAGGGGATGTCCTCATCACTGCCTGCGATCACATGACCTTCATCCTCTTCTGTTTACTTCTTGGGGTCCTTCAGGGGATGTCCTCATCACTGCCTGCGATCACACGACCATCCTCCTCTTTTGTTTACTTCCTGGGGTCCTTCAGGGGATGTCCTCATCACTGCCTGCGGTCACATGACCTTCATCCTCTTCTGTTTACTTCCTGCGGTCCTTCAGGGGATGTCCTCATCACTGCCTGCGATCACATGACCTTCATCCTCTTCTGTTTACTTCCTGGGGTGTCCATGACACCCTTTGGTGGGGGGTAAATGGAATGGGGGTAGATTTGTATTGGTGGGGGTGAGGGGGTATATGGAATGGGGGTAGATTTGTATTGGTGGGGGGTATATGGAATGGGGGTAGATTTGTATTGGTGGGGGGGGGGGGTATATGGAATGGGTGGTATATTTGTATTGGGGGGGGGGTATATGGAATGGGTGGTATATTTGTATTGGTGGGGGGGTATATGGAATGGGGGGTAGATTTGTATTGGTGGGGGGTATATGGAATGGGGGTAGATTTGTATTGGTGGGGGGTATATGGAATGGGGGGTAGATTTGTATTGGGGTGGGGTATATGGAATGGGGGTAGATTTGTATTGATGGGGGGTATATGGAATGGGGGTAGATTTGTATTGATGGGGGGTATATGGAATGGGGGTAGATTTGTATTGGTGGGGGTGAGGGGGTATATGGAATGGGGGTAGATTTGTATTGGTGGGGGGTATATGGAATGGGGGTAGATTTGTATTGGTGGGGGGGGGGGGTATATGGAATGGGTGGTATATTTGTATTGGGGGGGGGGGTATATGGAATGGGTGGTATATTTGTATTGGTGGGGGGGTATATGGAATGGGGGGTAGATTTGTATTGGTGGGGGGTATATGGAATGGGGGTAGATTTGTATTGGTGGGGGGGTATATGGAATGGGGGGTAGATTTGTATTGGGGTGGGGTATATGGAATGGGGGTAGATTTGTATTGATGGGGGGTATATGGAATGGGGGTAGATTTGTATTGATGGGGGGTATATGGAATGGGGGTAGATTTGTATTGGTGGGGGTGAGGGGGTATATGGAATGGGGGTAGATTTGTATTGGTGGGGGGTATATGGAATGGGGGTAGATTTGTATTGGTGGAGGGTATATGGAATGGGGGTAGATTTGTATTGGTGGGGGGTATATGGAATGGGGGTAGATTTGTATTGGTGGGGGGGGGGTATATGGAATGGGTGGTATATTTGTATTGGTGGGGGGTATATGGAATGGGGGGTAGATTTGTATTGGTGGGGGTATGGAATGGGGGTAGATTTGTATTGATGGGGGTATATGGAATGGGGGTAGATTTGTATTGATGGGGGGTATATGGAATGGGGGTAGATTTGTATTGGTGGGGGTGAGGGGGTATATGGAATGGGGGTAGATTTGTATTGGTGGGGGGTATATGGAATGGGGGTAGATTTGTATTGGTGGGGGGGTATATGGAATGGGGGGTAGATTTGTATTGGTGGGGGTATATGGAATGGGGGTAGATTTGTATTGGTGGGGGGGGTATATGGAATGGGGGTAGATTTGTATTAATGTACACATTCCATTTTACTCAAATACAATACTTGACACATTCCATTTACTCAAATTTTACACATTCCATTTTACTCAAATACATTTTCTTTACACATTCCAGTTTTTACTCAAATACAATTATTTTTACACATTCCATGTTTATTTCAAATACAATTATTTTTACACATTCCATTTTTATGCAAATACAAATATGTCTTTAACATTCATTGTACACAAATACAACTACTTTTTAAACATCCATTTTTACTCAAATACAATGTTTTACACATCCATTTTACTCAAATACAATATTTTTACACATTCCATTTTTACACAAAACATTTTTACACATTCCATTTCAAACAATTATGGTACACATTCCATTTTCAGTCAAATACCTAGTTCTTTTTTACACACATATTTTACACATTCCATTTTACTCAAAAATTATTTTAACACATTCCATTTACTCAAATACAATTATTTTTTTTACACATGTCCATTTTTACTCCAAATACAATTATTTTTTACACATCCATTTTCCATTGTTACCTTCAAATACAATT
>NC_138770.1:687937948-688086948 GCF_965119305.1 Pelophylax lessonae | reverse complement strand
ATATGTGGGGGATGTGACATTATATACGGGGGAGGTGACATTATATGTGGGGGAGGTGACATTATACATGGGGGATGTGACATATGTGGGGGAGGTGACATTATATGTGGGGGAGGTGACATTATATTCAGCGGATGTGACATTATATGTGGGGGAGGTGACATTATATGTGGGGGAGGTGACATTATATTCAGGGGATGTGACATTATATGTGGGGGAGGTGACATTATATTCAGCGGATGTGACATTATATGTGGGGGAGGTGACATTATATGTGGGGGAGGTGACATTATATGCGGGGAGGTGACATTATATGTGGGGGATGTGACATTATATACGGGGGAGGTGACATTATATGTGGGGGAGGTGACATTATACATGGGGGATGTGACATTATATGTGGGGGAGGTGACATTATATGTGGGGGAGGTGACATTATATGTGGGAGAGGTGACATTATACATGGGGGATGTGACATTATATGTGGGGGAGGTGACATTATATTCAGTGGATGTGACATTATATGTGGGGGAGGTGACATTATATTCAGGGGATGTGACATTATATGTAGGGGATGTGACATTATATGTGGGGGAGGTGACATTATATATGGGGGAGGTGACATTATATGTAGGGGATGTGACATTATATTCAGTGGATGTGACATTATATGTGGGGGAGGTGACATTATATTCAGGGGATGTGACATTATATGTAGGGGATGTGACATTATATGTGGGGGAGGTGACATTATATGCAGGGGAGGTGACATTATATGTGGGGGAGGTGACATTATATGCAGGGGAGGTGACATTATATGTGGGGGAGGTGACATTATATGCAGGGGAGGTGACATTATATGCAGGGGAGGTGACATGCTTCCTATTGGCCTGCAGTGTGTTGGGATATAATACTCACCAATCGCGTAGCTTGGTGTAAATTTCAGGTGGTGGAACGGCGTGAGATACATATTTCCTTCTTTGTTGGTGTTCAGAAGTTTCTGTATCAGAGAAACGCTCTTTATCCAGATCAGCCACATTATTATAATATACAACAATGCTCACAACTGCAGAGGAAAAAAACTCCTTCCTTCTCTCTCTCACCTCTCTAACAGTCTGACCTCCAACTGTCAAAACGCTGTCTTTTATAGAGCTCAGATCACATGACTCCGCCCACTGCTGAGTAACTGACATCACATGACTCCGCCCACTGCTGAGTAACTGACATCACATGACTCCACCCACTGTGGAGTGTCTGACATTACATGACTCCGCCCACTGTTGAGTAACTGACATCACATGACTCCACCCACTGCTGAGTAACTGACATCACATGACTCCGCCCACTGCTGAGTAACTGACATCACATGACTCCGCCCACTGCTGAGTAACTGACATCACATGACTCCACCCACTGTGGAGTAACTGACATCACATGACTCCGCCCACTGCTGAGTGTCTGAAGTCACATTACTCCACCCACTGTGGAGTGTCTGACATCACATGACTCCACCCACTGCTGAGTAAATTACATTACATTAAAGGGGGATATGATCTCCATGTATGAATACAAACGGATATAGGATATATGGGACGGGTATATGATTGTGTATATGGGATTGTATGGTTGGGGAGGGTATAGGATTGTCTATATGGGATTGTATGGTTGGGGAGGGTATAGGATTGTGTATATGGGGATTGTATGGTTGGGGGGGGTATAGGATTGTGTATATAGGATTGTATGATTGGGGTGGGTATAGGATTGTGTATATGGGATTGTATGGTTGGGGGGGTATAGGATTGTGTATATGGGATTGTATGATTGGGGGGTATAGGATTGTGTATATGGGATTGTATGGTTGGGGAGGGTATAGGATTGTGTATATGGGATTGTATGGTTGGGGAGGGTATAGGATTGTGTAATGGGATTGTATGGTTGGGGTGGGTATAGGATTGTGTATATGGGGTTGTATAGTTGGGGTGGGTATATAATTGTGTATATGGGATTGTATGGTTGGGGAGGGTATAGGATTGTGTATATGGGATTGTATGGTTAGGGAGGGTATAGGATTGTGTATATGGGATTGTATGGTTGGGGAGGGTATAGGATTGTGTAATGGGATTGTATGGTTGGGGTGGGTATAGGATTGTGTATATGGGGTTGTATAGTTGGGGTGGGTATATAATTGTGTATATGGGATTGTATGGTTGGGGAGGGTATAGGATTGTGTATATGGGATTGTATGGTTGGGGAGGGTATAGGATTGTGTATATGGGATTGTATGGTTGGGGCGGGTATAGGATTGTGTATATGGGATTGTATGGTTGGGGAGGGTATAGGATGGTGTATATGGGATTGTATGGTTGGGGAGGGTATAGGATTGTGTATATGGGATTGTATGGTTGGGGGGGTATAGGATTGTGTATATAGGATTATATGGTTGGGGTGGGTATAGGATTGTGTATATGGGGATTGTATGGTTGGGGGGGGTATAGGATTGTGTATATAGGATTGTATGGTTGGGGTGGGTATAGGACTGTGTATATGGGATTGTATGGTTGGGGGGGTATAGGATTGTGTATATGGGATTGTATGATTGGGGGGGGGGTATAGGATTGTGTATATGGGATTGTATGGTTGGGGAGGGTATAGGATTGTATATATGGGATTGTATGGTTAGGGAGGGTATAGGATTGTGTATATGGGATTGTATGGTTGGGGAGGGTATAGGATTGTGTAATGGGATTGTATGGTTGGGGTGGGTATAGGATTGTGTATATGGGGTTGTATAGTTGGGGTGGGTATATAATTGTGTATATGGGATTGTATGGTTGGGGAGGGTATAGGATTGTGTATATGGGATTGTATGGTTGGGGAGGGTATAGGATTGTGTATATGGGATTGTATGGTTGGGGCGGGTATAGGATTGTGTATATGGGATTGTATGGTTGGGGAGGGTATAGGATGGTGTATATGGGATTGTATGGTTGGGGAGGGTATAGGATTGTGTATTTGGGATTGTATGGTTGGGGGGGTATAGGATTGTGTATATAGGATTATATGGTTGGGGTGGGTATAGGATTGTGTATATGGGATTGTATGGTTGGGGAGGGTATAGGATTGTGTATATGGGATTGTATGGTTGGGGAGGATATAGGATTGTGTATATGGGATTGTATGGTTGGGGTGGGTATAGGATTGTGTATATGGGATTGTATGGTTGGGGCGGGTATAGGATTGTGTATATGGGATTGTATGGTTGGGGAGGGTATAGGATTGTGTATATGGGATTGTATGGTTGGGGAGGGTATAGGATTGTGTATATAGGATTATATGGTTGGGGAGGGTATAGGATTGTGTATATGGCATTGTATGGTTGGGGCGGGTATAGGATTGTGTTTATGGGATTGTATGGTTGGGGTGGGTATAGGATTGTGTATATGGGATTGTATGGTTGGGGTGGGTATAGGATTGTGTATATGGGATTGTATGGTTGGGGTGGGTATAGGATGGTGTATATGGGATTGTATGGTTGGGGTGGGTATAGGATGGTGTATATGGGATTGTATGGTTGGGGAGGATATAGGATTGTGTATATTTTTTTAGGTTTTTATCCGATTAGTCGATTGATCAAAACAATAATCGGCCAACTAATCGATTATGAAAATAATCGTTAGTTGCAGCCCTAATAATATATATATATATGTGGGGGAGGTGACATTATATTCAGGGGAGGTGACATTATATGTGGGGGAGGTGACATTATATTAAGGGGATGTGACATTATATGTGGGGGAGGTGACATTATATGTGGGGGAGGTGACATTATATGTGGGGGAGGTGACATTATATTCAGCGGATATGACATTATATGTGGGGGAGGTGACATTATATGTGGGGGAGGTGACATTATATTCAGCGGATGTGACATTATATTCAGCGGATGTGACATTATATGTGGGGGAGGTGACATTATATTCAGCGGATGTGACATTATATGTGGGGGATGTGACATTATATGTGGGGGAGGTGACATTATATGTGGGGGAGGTGACATGCATCCTATTGGCCTGCAGTGTGTTGGGATATAATACTCACCAATCGCGTAGCTTGGTGTAAATTTCAGGTGGTGGAACGGCGTGAGATACATATTTCCTTCTTTGTTGGTGTTCAGAAGTTTCTGTATCAGAGAAACGCTCTTTATCCAGATCAGCCACATTATTATAATATACAACAATGCTCACAACTGCAGAGGAAAAAAACTCCTTCCTTCTCTCTCTCACCTCTCTAACAGTCTGACCTCCAACTGTCAAAACGCTGTCTTTTATAGAGCTCTGATCACATGACTCCGCCCACTGCTGAGTAACTGACATCACATGACTCCGCCCACTGCTGAGTAACTGACATCACATGACTCCACCCACTGTGGAGTGTCTGACATCACATGACTCCGCCCACTGCTGAGTGTCTGAAGTCACATTACTCCACCCACTGTGGAGTGTCTGACATCACATGACTCCGCCCACTGCTGAGTAAATTACATTACATTAAGGGGGGATATGATCTCCATGTATAAATACAAACGGATATAGGATATATGGGACGGGTATATGATTGTGTATATGGGATTGTATGGTTGGGGAGGGTATAGGATTGTGTATATGGGAGTGTATGGTTGGGGCGGGTATAGGATTGTGTATATGGGATTGTATGGTTGGGGAGGGTATAGGATGGTGTATATGGGATTGTATGGTTGGGGAGGGTATAGGATGGTGTATATGGGATTGTATGGTTGGGGTGGGTATAGGATTGTGTATATGGGAGTGTATGGTTGGGGCGGGTATAGGATTGTGTATATGGGATTGTATGGTTGGGGAGGGTATAGGATTGTGTATATGGGATTGTATGGTTGGGGTGGGTATAGGATTGTGTATATAGGATTGTATCGTTGGGGAGGGTATAGGATTGTGTATATGGGATTGTATGGTTGGGGAGGGTATAGGATTGTGTATATGGGATTGTATGGTTGGGGAGGGTATAGGATTGTGTATATGGGATTGTATGGTTGGGGAGGATATAGGATTGTGTATATGGGATTGTATGGTTGCGGTGGGTATAGGATTGTGTATATGGGATTGGATGGTTGGGGAGGGTATAGGATTGTGTATATGGGATTGTATGGTTGGGGTGGGTATAGGATTGTGTATATGGGATTGTATGGTTGGGGTGGGTATAGGATTGTGTATATGGGATTGTATGGTTGGGGAGGGTATAGGATTGTGTATATGGGATTGTATGGTTGGGGAGGGTATAGAATTGTGTATAGGGGATTGTATGGTTGGGGAGGGTATAGGATTGTGTATATGGGTTTGTATGGTTGGAGAGGGTATAGGATTGTGTATATGGGATTGTATGGTTGGGGTGGGTATAGGATTGTGTATATGGGATTGTATGGTTGGGGTGGGTATAGGATTGTGTATATGGGATTGTATGGTTGGGGAGGGTATAGGATTGTGTATATGGGATTGTATGGTTGGGGGAGGGAATAGGATTGTGTATATGGGATTGTATGGTTGGGGTGGGTATAGGATTGTGTATATGGGATTGTATGGTTGGGGAGGGTATAGGATTGTGTATATGGGATTGTATGGTTGGGGGGGGTATAGGATTGTGTATATGGGATTGTATGGTTGGGGAGGGTATAGGATTGTGTATATCGGATTGTATGGTTGGGGAGGGTATAGGATTGTGTATATGGGATTGTATGGTTGGGGAGGGTATAGGATTGTGTATATGGGATTGTATGGTTGGGGGAGGGTATAGGATTGTGTATATGGGATTGTATGGTTGGGGTGGGTATAGGATTGTGTATATGGGATTGTATGGTTGGGGAGGGTATAGGATTGTGTATATGGGATTGTATGGTTGGGGAGGGTATAGGATTGTGTATATGGGATTGTATGGTTGGGGAGGGTATAGGATTGTGTATATAGGATTGTATGGTTGGGGAGGGTATAGGATTGTGTATATGGGATTGTATGGTTGGGGGGGGGTATAGGATTGTGTATATGGGATTGTATGGTTGGGGAGGGTATAGGATTGTGTATATGGGATTGTATGGTTGGGGAGGGTATAGGATTGTGTATATGGGATTGTATGGTTGGGGGGGGGTATAGGATTGTGTATATGGGATTGTATGGTTGGGGAGGGTATAGGATTGTGTATATGGGATTGTATGGTTGGGGGAGGGTATAGGATTGTGTATATGGGATTGTATGGTTGGGGTGGGTATAGGATTGTGTATATGGGATTGTATGGTTGGGTTTTCTTTACTGTTTTTTTTTGGTTGGGCCGGATGGATTTGTGTCTTTTTGCCACCTGACTAACTATGTAACTATGTAACGATGTAACGATGTAACTGTATGTACAGCCGGTGTTCTGCCAAAATCTCCAACCACGTCACTTGAGGTGACCCTACAGCAGGAATAATTGGAGATTTGGATGAGTTGTCACAGACCACCGGCAGCCGGTACAGTCCGGAATACGCTATAATGAGAGGACATTGTAACAACTAACCAACAAAATGGCCGCCTCCAAGGTGGTGACAACTGTTTTCCTCCTTCCCCGGTGTTCGGTGAAAAGAGGCACCTGGTCGTGTAGCGGAGTGTATTGGCTGCCGGTATGCCGGTACATATGTAAAACACATGAACATGTCAACACGCATCAATGCAATGCGTCTATTAGAATACAGAGGAGTGGTGCAGCCTGCATGTAAAAACACCTTTAATCACTTCCCAGACCGCCCACCACATACATACTACCACCGCCCACCACATACATACTGCCGCCGCCCACCACATACATACTGCCGCCGCCCACCACATACACACTGCCGCCGCCCACCACATACATACTGCCGCCGCCCACCACATACACACTGCCGCCGCCCACCACATACATACTGCCGCCGCCCACCACATACATACTGCCCCGCCCACCACATACATACTGCCCCCGCCCACCACATACATACTGCCACCGCCCACCACATACATACTGCCGCCGCCCACCACATACATACTGCCCCCGCCCACCACATACATACTGCCCCCGCCCACCACATACATACTGCCCCCGCCCACCACATACATACTACCACCGCCCACCACATACATACTGCCGCCCAGCACATACATGCTGCCTCTGCCCACCACATACATACTACCTCTGCCCACCACATACATACTGCCGCCCACCACATACATACTGCCCCTGCCCACCACATACATACTGGCCTCGCCCACCACATACATACTGCCCCCGCCCACCACATTCACACTGCCTCCGCCCACCACATACACACTGCCCCTGCCCACCACATACATACTGCCCCCGCCCACCACATACATACTGCCGCCGCCCACCACATACATACTGCCCCCGCCCACCACATACATACTGCCCCCGCCCACCACATACATACTGCCGCCGCCCACCACATACATACTGCCCCCGCCCACCACATACATACTGTCGCCGCCCACCACATACATACTGCCGCCGCCCACCACATACATACTGCCGCCGCCCCCCACATACATACTGCCGCCTCCCACCTCATACATACTGCCGCCACCCACCACATACATACTGCCACCTTCCACCACATACATACTACCCTGCCCACCACATACATACTGCCCCCGCCCACCAGATACATACTGCCGCCGCCCACCACATAGAAACTGCCACTGCCCACCACATACACACTGCCTCCCACCACATACATCCTGCCCCCGCCCACCACATACACACTGCCTCCGCCCACCACATACACACTGCCCCCGCCCACCACATACATACTGCCCCCGCCCACCACATACATACTGCCCCCGCCCACCACATACATACTGCCGCCGCCCACCACATACATACTGCTGCCGCCCACCACATACATACTGCCGCCGCCCCCCACATACATACTGCCGCCTCCCACCTCATACATACTGCCGCCACCCACCACATACATACTGCCGCCTCCCACCACATACACACTGCCCCCGCCCACCACATACACACTGCTGCCTCCCACCACATAGGCACTGCCACTGCCCACCACATACACACTGCTGCCCACCACATACATACTGCCGCCACCCACCACATACATACTGCCGCCGCCCACCACGTACAAACTGCCGCCGCCCACCACATACATACTGCCCCTGCCCACCACTTACATACTGCCGCCCACTACATACATACTGCCGCCGCCCACCACATACATACTGCCGCCTCCCACCACATACAGACTGCCGCCGCCCACTACATACATACTGCCGCTGCCCACCACATACATACTGCCGCTTCCCACCACATACATACTACCACCGCCCACCACATACATACTACCACCGCCCACCACATACATTCTGCCGCTGCCCACCACATACATACTGCCACCGCCCACCACATACATACTGCCGCTGCCCACCACATACATACTGCCGCCTCCCACCACATACAGACTGCCGCCGCCCACTACATACATACTGCCGCCGCCCACCACATACATACTGCCGCCTCCCACCACATACAGACTGCCGCTGCCCACCACATACATACTGCCGCTTCCCACCACATACATACTACCACCGCCCACCACATACATACTACCACCGCCCACCACATACATACTGCCGCTGCCCACCACATACAGACTGCCGCCGCCCACCACATACATACTGCTGCTGCCCACCACATACATACTGCCGCTGCCCACCACATACATACTACCACCGCCCACCACATACATACTGCCGCCTCCCACCACATACAGACTGCCGCCGCCCACTACATACATACTGCCACCGCCCACCACATACATACTGCCGCCGCCCACCACATACATACTGCCGCCCACTACGTACATACTGCCGCCGCCCACCACATACATACTGCCGCCTCCCACCACATACAGACTGCCGCCGCCCACCACATACATACTGCCGCCTCCCACCACATACATACTACCACCGCCCACCACATACATACTACCACCGCCCACCACATACATACTGCTGCTGCCCACCACATATATACTGCCACTGCCCACCACATACATACTGCCGCTGCCAACCACATACATACTACCTCGCCCACCACATACATACTGCCGCCTCCCACCACATACAGACTGCCGCCGCCCACTACATACATACTGCCACCGCCCACCACATACATACTGCCGCCGCCCACCACATACATACTGCCGCCGCCCACCACGTACATACTGCCGCCGCCCACCACGTACATACTGCCGCCGCCCACCACGTACATACTGCCCCTGCCCACCACGTACATACTGCCGCCCACTACGTACATACTGCCGCCTCCCACCACATACAGACTGCCGCCGCCCACCACATACATACTGCCGCCTCCCACCACATACATACTGCCGCCTCCCACCACATACATACTGCCGCCTCCCACCACATACATACTGCCGCCTCTCACCACATACATACTGCCGCCTCTCACCACATACATACTGCCCCCGCCCACCACATACATACTGCCCCCGCCCACCACATACATACTGCCGACTCACCACATACATACTGCCGCTGCCCACCACATACATACTGCCACCGCCCACCACATACATACTGCCGCCTCCCACCACATACATACTGCCGCCTCTCACCACATACATACTTCCACCGCCCACCATATACATACTGTCGCCGCCCACCACATACATACTGCCCCCGCCCACCACATACATACTGCCCCCGCCCACCACATACATACTGCCGCCTCCCACCACATACATACTGCCCCCGCCCACCACATACATACTGCCCCCGCCCACCACATACATACTGCCGCCTCCCACCACATACATACTACCCTGCCCACCACATACATACTGCCCCCGCCCACCACATACATACTGCCGCCTCCCATCACATACATACTGCCGCCTCCCACCACATACATACTGCCCCCGCCCACCACATACATACTGCCGCAGTGTGGCCAGGCCCCGCAAAATCACATACAGGTACATAATTTTGTGCAGGGGTTTTTGGGAGAGCGTGTGCGCCGCTTCCGCTGGGATCAGACACAGCGAGAGCCAATCAGCAGGTCCAGAGTCTGCGATGGCCGCCAATCACCCGCAATCATTCAGGGGAATGACAGAACGACGGACTGACTATGTAAGCGAGGCACACGGCTGTTCTGTCACAGGAAGAGAGAGATCTCGTGTTTCAGGTAAGCAGGAACACGGATCTCTCTTTTCTATTTACACTTCCATCCCCCACACAGTTAGAAAGCACTCCTTAGGAGCACACTTAACCCCTTAATCACCCCTAGTGTTAACCCTTTCCCTGCCATTTATACACAAACAGTGCATATTTCTTTTAGCACTGATCACTGTATTGGTGTCACCGGTCCCCAAAAAGTGTCACTCAGTGTCAGATTTGTCCGCCGCAATGTCGCAGTCCCGCTAAAAATCTCTGATCGCCGCCATTACTAATAAAAATAATAAGAAAAATAAAAAGTCCATAAATCTTTCCTCTGGTTTGTAGACACAAAAACCGATCAATAAACACTTATTAGGATTTTATTTTTACCATAAATATGTCGCAGAATACAAATTGGCCTCAAATGATGAAATAAATCCGATTTTTTACATTTTTTTATTGGGAATGTTCTATAGCAGAAAGTGAAAAATATTGTTTTCTTTTCAAAATTGTCGCTTTTTTTTTTTATAGCACAAAAAAAAAAAAAAAATTGCACAGATGATCAATTACCATCAAAATAAATCTCTATTTGTGGGAAAAAAAGACATCAATTCTGGACCGGAAGGATTTACCCCCCTAATGACCAGGCTATTTTTTGCGATTCGGCACTGCGTTATTTTATTGGACAATTGCGCGGTCGTGCGACGCTGTACCTAAATGAAATTGATGTCTTTTTTTACCACAAACAGAGTTTTCTTTTGGTGATATTTGATCACCTGTGCGATTTTTATTTTTTGTGATATAAACAAAAACAGAGCGACAATTCTGAAAAAAAAAAAAACAATATTTTTTATTTTCCGCTATAAAACATCCAATAAAAAAATGTAAAAAATCGAAATTCTTCATCAATTTATTCCAATCTGTTTTCTATTACATGTTTTTGGTGCAAAAAAAAAAACATTCCAACAAATAAAATTGATGTATTTTTTCCCCACAAACAGATTTATTTTGGTGATATTTGATCACCTCTGCCATTTTTATTTTTTTGCGCTATAAACAAAAACAGAGCGACAATTCTGAAAGAAAAAAAAAAAAAACAATATTTTTTCCTTTCTGCTAAATAACATTTCCAAAAAAAAATGTAAAAAATCGAAATTCTTCATCAATTTATTCCAATCTGTTTTCTATTAGATGTTTTTTTTACAAAAACAAAAAATCCAACAAATAAAATTGATGTATTTTTTCTCCCACAATTAGAGTTTTCTTTTTGTGGTATTTGATCCCCTGTGCAATTTTTATTTTTTGCGATATAAACAAAAACAGAAAAAAAAATAAAAAAACAATATTTTTTCCTTTCTGCTATATAACATTCCAAAAAAAAAATGTAAAAATCAAATTTTTTCATAATTTTAGGCCAATTTTTATTCCGCTACATATTTTTGGTAAAAAAAAAATCCCAATAAATGTATTTGTTTGCACAAAAGTTATCGCGTTTACAAACTAGGGGAGAGATTTTATGTCATTTTTATTTATTTTTTTATTTTTAATGGCGGTGATCTGCGATTTTTAGCGGGACTGCGACATTGCGGCGGACAGATCGGACCCCTGACTGACATTTTGAAACACTTTTGGGGGGACCAGTGACATTACTGCAGTAATCAGTGCTAAAAATATGCACTGTCACTGTACTAATGACACTGGCAGGGAAGGGGTTAACTCAGGGGCGATCAAGGGGTTAAGTATATGCCTAGGGAGTGTTTTCTAACTGTGAGGGGGATGGATTTGGGGAATTAACACAGAGACCTAAATAGGAGGAGCTCTGTGCTGATTCCTGAGAGAACACTGGTCAGCAGACCGCCGTTCTCTTTCTACGGGGAGCCGGCGCTGTGAGTCTGCTTCCTCGCTGGCTCATGGGGGGGGGGCTCTGGCGGTGCTTCCCTGTTTAGGTACGGTGATTTGCGCAGCCGAGCCAGCCATATACTGCGGTGGGCGGTCAGTAAGGGGTTAATGCGTTTCCATGCACTTCAATGGAAAACGCGTCAGAGGAAAACGCGTACATGTAAGCTGAGCCTCACTATTTACTATCTTCAGGGAGATCAATTATTAGAAGTTTCATTTGTGCTACAAAGTTTCTTTATGATCACCCTGAATACCCCCAACCCCCACCATCACCTTCCCTTCTACTATTAGATTGTAAGCTCTTGTGACCAGGGCCCTCCTGTCCTTCTTGTCTGGAATTGCATCCCATATAATAATAGTAATTCTAAAATAATAATAATAAATGTAATAATAATAATACAATTTGTAATTATTTTAATTAAAAAAGTCCCTTCTTCCTATTCGCTATCCAGCTGTCACATGATCCGGCTTTCTCCCAGCCTGTCTGCAGGGAAACATAGGGAGGAGGAGCTTCTAGTCCTCTGCTGCTGGTCACATGTCCAACATAAAACAAATAATAATGAAGGAGGAGGAGCTTCTAGTCCTCTGCTGCTGGTCACATGTCCAACATAAAACAAATAATAATGAAGGAGGAGGAGCTTCTAGTCCTCTGCTGCTGGTCACATGTCCAACATAAAACAAATAATAATGAAGGAGGAGGAGCTTCTAGTCCTCTGCTGCTGGTCACATGTCCAACATAAAACAAATAATAATAAAGGAGGAGGAGCTTCTAGTCCTCTGCTGCTGGTCACATGTCCAACATAAAACAAATAATAATGAAGGAGGAGGAGCTTCTAGTCCTCTGCTGCTGGTCACATGTCCAACATAAAACAAATAATAATAAAGATAACAGATTTTGGGATACAGAGTATCAGAGTAGAAATAATAAATTAATATCAATAAACTGTTTAAAATTGTCATACAAATATCGATTTGAAATCAAATCTTTACTATTTTTTGGCAATAACACGGTTCGAGTCGTTCCAAATCAAAATTCCAACAAATTTGTCGTTATTCAGAAATTCATATCTATCAGAATTTCCAAATTACAACAACAAAATTTAACGAATCTGAAATAAAGAAACTAAATTTTGGAGGAAATTTTAATTGAATTGGAATCAAATTTGAACAGTTTCTGATTTAATTTGAATTTAAATCCTTTTGAAATGCTATTTGAATTTCCAAATAGAATAAAATAGAATAGAAAATAAAGGAACATAAAAGAAAAAAGAATAGAATAGAATTTATAAAAAAAAAAAAAATCTGAGAAAATCAGAACAAAGTAGAATAGTGAATAAAATAACAGAATAAAATAGAATAGAAAAGAAAGGAATAGAATAAAAAAAAATTAGAAAGAATATAGATAGATAATATAAAAGAATAGACTCGAATAGAATAGAAAAAAATAGAAAGAATAGAAAAAAATAGAAAGAATATAACCATTTTCCAAAATTCCAAATTTGAATAGAAAATAAAATAAAAGGATAGGATAGAAAAAACAATAGAATAGAATGGAAATGAATGAATATAACCTTCTTCCAAAATGTGAATTTGGAATAGAATAAGTTTAAATTTGAAAGGAATTCAAATTCGAAATTAATTTGAATTTTCCGAATTCGGTCGAATTGAGTTCAATTCAATGAATTTCATAAAATTAGAATGGAATTTGAATAAATTAAATGAATTCTGAAAACAAATTTAAACTTAACACATTTTTTTTGTTCTGCACATGTGTAGTGGTGTGGGCGGAGTTCTGCCAGTCACAGGGTGTGTCACGCCCCCTCCAGCCTGTGTCTTAGAATAAGAAGGAGGTGAAGCCTCCATCAATCTACATGTAATATCCCGCCCCCTATTTTGTTTAGCTGGTTAGTGGGTGTGGAGGGAGTGGACTGTGATTAACCAACGACCTCCCAGCGACTATTTACGTCGGTCGTTTAACATTAAATACCGGGGTTATGGCAGCAGATAGCAGAAAGCTGCCATAACCCCGGTATTTTTTTAAAATGGGGGGCGGTCGGCTTTCAGATAAATGTTGTCCTAGCAGAGGATTCGCCGCGGGATTACCCTTACGGTGCGGCGGAAGAGGTGCCCCCCCTCTCGCCGCGTCCTGGCCGTTTACCCCGCTTACTGAACCCGCCAGCAGTGGGTAAAATGATCCGGTCCCGGATCCTCAGAGACAGGAAGTTGAGTGAGGGCAAGATGGCCCCCACTCCACTCTATGATCTTGGAGGACCAGAGCAACGTCATACGTTGTTGCCTAGCAACTGGTTTAGAGGGCCAATTTTTTTCAACATTTTTTTCCTTTTTTTAGTGTATATTTGAGGTGTAGATGTGAGGTGTGAGGTGTAGATGTGAGGTGTAGATGTGAGGTGTGAGGTGTAGATGTGAGGTGTGAGGTGTAGATGTGAGGTGTGAGGTGTAGATGTGAGGTGTGAGGTGTAGATGTGAGGTGTGAGGTGTGAGGTGTAGATGTGAGGTGTGAGGTGTAGATGTGAGGTGTGAGGTGTAGATGTGAGGTGTGAGGTGTGAGGTGTAGATGTGAGGTGTGAGGTGTAGATGTGAGGTGTTTGTGACCCCAGATCTGACAATAAAGAGAACCTGTCCTGATTATTTCTATTACAAGGGATGTTTACATTCCTCATAATAGGAATAAAAGTGATCAAAATGTTTATTTTTTTAAAAAACTGTGTAAAAATAAAAAATAATGAATAAAATAAATAGGAAAAAAAAATTAATGCGCCCCGCCCCCGTTAGCTCGCGCGCAGAAGTGAACGCATACGCAAGTCCCGCCCACTGATGTAAACAATGTTCAAACCACACATGTGAGGTATCGCCGCGATCGTTAGAGAGAGAACAATAATTCCATCCCCCGACCTCCTCTGTAACTCTAAACTTGTAACCTGTAGAATTTTTAAAGTGTCGCCTATGGAGATTTTTAAGTACCAATGTTTGTCGCCATTCCACGAGTGTGAGCAGTTTGAAGCATGGCATGTTGGGTATCTATTTACTCAGCGTAACATTATCTTTCACATTATAGAAACATATTGGGCTAACTTTACTGCTTTCTTATTTTTTAATTTAAAAAAGTGAATTTTTTATCAAAAAATTGCGTTTGTAAGACCGCTACGCAAATACGGTGTGATAAAAAAATATTGGAACCATCTCCATTTTATTCTCTAGGGTCTCTGCTAAAATATATATATATATAATGTTTGGGGGTTCCAAGTATTTTTCGAGCAAAAAAAAAAACAGATTTTAGCTTGTAAGCACCAAGTGTCAGAAATAGGCGTGGTCTTAAAGTGGTTAAGCACTGTGTATACGCCCACATGTGTGACTCTATAGTCACATGGGACGCTCAGATGTGATTGGGAGGAAATGCTCAGCATTGAAACTCACTGAGAACTGAGCATGTGCAGAGCTGCCACCACGGCTCTGCAAAATCCCCAACTGCAGTGGGGACATGGACAGGAGGGGGCGATAGAGAGGATCAGCCAGGAAAGGAATGTCATAGTGATGAGTGAGTGTGACCAGCATGGAAAACGTCATTTATTCCTCGTATTTTGTGATGTGGATGGAGTATCACTTTAGTGGGTGGAGTGACACTTAAGTGGGCGGAGTGATTCTTTTGTGGGCGGAGTGATTCTTTAGTGGGCAGAGTGACACTTTGGTGGGCGGAGCGACACTTTAGTGGGCGGAGTGACACTTTAGTGGGCGGAGTGACAGGTTAGTATTTATGAATGACCTCCTCCCTGTGTTTGTTTTTCAGGTCACTTCTTGTTCTTCAGCTCCAGCGGTGACCGCAGTCCTACAGTGATGAGTCCCTGGCTGCGCAGTAACAGCGCCACCTGCAGGGTGGAGGTCGCCGTGTTCCTGCAGAAGACCGGCAGATATATCCTCCGCCTCCAGCCACAAAACCTGCCCATTTCTCTTGTTGAAGCTCCGCCCACGCTGGAGAAAAATCGGTGAGTTATTAAAGATCCAGCACTGCAAATGAAGAGACAGAAATGAATTTTAGTCTAAAAAGGAAAATAAAAGCAAAAAAATCATTTTTTTTAACCACTTCCCCACCCAAGGACGTTCCCGCACCTCCTTGGGGTTCAGAGATGCTGGGGGTTAGACTCTGCCTATGCCACATCCCTTGTATTCTATAGAAGAAATATAATTCCCCTTGGTGTCAGGACTTTTAAGGCATTGTATATCGGATCAGAACAAATAAAAAACTGAAATTTATAAAAAAAAAAGAACAAATGTTTATTAATCCATAGAAAAAAAAAATATATATATATAAAAAAATATAAGATAAAAAACGTAAAAAAGATTACAAAATCGATACACATGAGAGTGAAGATACATAACAATGCGGATACAGCACAATAGCAATCAACTGAAAATGCACCGACTGTGGGGGTGCAGTGATGAAATTGTGACTTCCTCCACCCGACGCGTTTCGGAGAATGAGCTCTCCTTCATCAGGGGGTATGGGAGGTATCACTGCCAGCCAATCACAGAGCAAGACATGTGGATATTGTATGTATCTTCTTAACCACTTCTGGACCGGAAGGATTTTCCCCTTTAATGACCAGGACATATTTTGCTATTCGGCACTGCGTTACTTTAACAGACAATTGCGCGGTCGTGCGACGCTGCACCTAAATAAAATTGATGTCCTTTTTTCCCCCACAAATACTGTAGAGATTTCTTTTGGTGGTATTTGATCACCTGTGCAATTTTATATATTTTTTATATGTACTGTTGGCGTTCAGCAAGTGGTTAATCCATAGCCCTGGTAAAATACTTCAAAGCCGCAATGTATATATATATATACTATATTACCAAAAGTATTGGGACGCCTGCCTTTACACACACATGAACTTCAATATTGAGTTGGCTCCACCCCTTGCAGCTATAACAGCTTCTACTCTTCTGGGAAGGATGTCCACAAGGTTTAGGAGTGTCTATGGGAATGTTTCACCATTCTTCTAGAAGCGTATTAGTGAGGTCAGGCACTGATGTTGGATGAGAAGACCTGGCTCACAGTCTCTGCTCTAATTCCTCCCAAAGGTGTTCTATGGGGTTGAGGTCAGGACTCTGTGCAGGCCAGTCATGTTCCTCCACCCCAAACTCGCTCTTCCATGTCTTTATAGACCTTGCTTTGTGCACTGGTGCGCAGTCATGTTGGAACAGGGAGGGGCCATCCCCAAACTCCTCCCACAAAGTTGGGAGGATGAAATTGTCCAAAATGTCTTGGTATGCTGACGCCTTAATATTTCCCTTCCAAGCTCAACCCCTAATTCATCCCAAAGGTGCTCTATGGGGTTGAGGTCAGGACTCTGTGCAGGACAGTAAAGTTCCTCCACTCCAAACTCACTCATCCGGGTCTTTATGGACCTTGCTTTGTGCACTGGTCCCAATCATTTGATGGAGGGGGGATTATGGTGTGGGAGAGGGGGGATTATGGTGTGGGGGAGGGAGGATTATGGTGTGGGGGAGGGGTATTATGGTGTGGGGGAGGGGGATTATGGTGTGGGAGAGGGGGGATTATGCTGTGGGAGAGGGGGGGATTATGGTGTGGGGGAGTGGGATTATGGTGTGGGGGAGGGGTATTATGGTGTGGGGGAGGGGGATTATGGTGTGGGGGAGGGGGATTATGGTGTGGGAGAGGGGGGATTATGGTGTGGGGGGGGGGATTATGGTGTGGGAGAGGGGGGATTATGGTGTGGGGGAGGGGGATTATGGTGTGGGGGAGGGGTATTATGGTGTGGGGGAGGGGGATTATGGTGTGGGAGAGGGGGGATTATGGTGTGGGGAGGGGGATTATGGTGTGGGGGAGGGGGATTATGGTGTGGGAGAGGGGGGATTATGGTGTGGGAGAGGGGGGATTACAGTGTGGGGGAGGGGGATTATGGTGTGGGGGAGGGGGGATTATGGTGTGGGAGAGGGGGGATTATGGTGTGGGGGAGGGGGATTATGGTGTGGGGGAGGGGGGATTATGGTGTGGGGGAGGGGGGATTATGGTGTTGGGGAGGGGGATTATGGTGTGGGGGAGGGGGGATTATGGTGTTGGGGAGGGGGATTATGGTGTGGGAGAGGGGGGATTATGGTGTGGGAGAGGGGGGATTACAGTGTGGGGGAGGGGGATTATGGTGTGGAGGAGGGGGGATTATGGTGTGGGAGAGGGGGGATTATGGTGTGGGGGAGGGGGGATTATGGTGTGGGGGAGGGGGAATTATGGTGTGGGGGAGGGGGGGTTATGGTGTGGGGGAGGGGGAATTATGGTGTGGGGTTGTTTTTCAGGGGTTGGGCTTGGACCCTTAGTTGCAGTGAAGGGAACTCTTCAGGGGACGGGAGTTAATGGAAGGCGTTATAAATCTGCAATGAAAATTGGAATCATTTGATATAAATGATACAGAAGGGACGCACACTTTGTCGCTGTCGCCGCGTACTTCATTTAGTGACATTTTCACGCCAAAATGACATCATTAGGTAGCAAATGACATTTAGAAGTGATAATAAGTCACCATTTGCAGTGGCTCATAAAACATAAAAGTATATCAGCCGGATCCAACCAATCGTCTCAGGTTTTCCATCGTCTGCAGTATGTATGAAATGGTTCCGGCGCTATCTTGGATTTATTGCGGTTACCCTGATGCCGCACCAGGATACTGATACTATAAAACAGTTATAAAGGGGTTGCCGTATCCAACTTCTGGGTATCCAACCTGTAGGTTTCCATATTAAAATGCTTGTGTGTCTACTCAAAAAATTCCCAAATTCTTTATAGACACTATATATATATATATATATATGGAGTGTGTATTGATTCTGTTTCAAACTGTTGTCTTAAATCTTGACAAAATACTTGTATTGGTCTTTATTATGAATGCTCCTAGGGCTCAGTAAAAAATAAAGTGCTCTGTGCGCTCGATGTGGGTGAATCGCAGCAATGTGCGTCTATGTAACAATTGTGTGCAAATAAGCAATCAACCTTAGAAAAATATATGCCTTAAAAAAGGTGTGCAGGTGAGCTTCTGAGTGTTCCAATAAATAAAAAATGTTGGTGTGTGATATTCAATCCAAGAAATTAATAAAATGTATAAAAATATATATATAATAAAATCAATATCTTGTGTTCCTATTATATTCGTATCTCTTCATAAATCAATAAAATCTTTTGTAATTCATATGAATACAATTTATAAAGTGCTTATTGTGAACAGAATACTTCCTATAGGGAAAAGTGAAATAGTGCTTGCAAGGTGTTCTGTAAAGAAGTCCTTCAATGGCCACTCCCTGAGGAAGTCACGTGACTGACGTAAAGCGTAGGAGGAAGTGACGTGAAAGACGGGACGCAGATCCCACAGCGTTTGTTACATACTCAATACAAGCTGTCTAATTGTAAGTGTACTACATTTCTTTATAATAAATTTACCTTAACCACTTAAGCCCCAGAAGATTTTACCCCCTTCCTGACCAGGGCCTATTTTGCGATTTGGCACTGCGTGACTTTAACGGACAATTGCGCGGTCGTGCGACGCTGTACCTAAACTAATTTGACGTCCTTTTTTTCCCACAAACAGAGCTTTCTTTTGGTGGTATTTGATCACCTGTGTGATTTTTACTTTTTGCGCTATAAACAAAAAAAGAGCGTCAATTTTGCAAAAATAACAATATTTTTCACATTTTTTTTATATGAAATTCCCCCCCAAAAAAAGTAAAAATCAAAATTTTTTAACATTTTGGGCCAATATTTTTTTTTTTTTACCATAGGTTTGGTAAAAAAAATTTTGATTGGTTTGCGCAAAAGTTATTGTGTTTACTAACAAAGGGAAAGATTTTTGTCATTTTTGTTATTTTTTTTTTTAACGTGTAATGGCGGCGATCTGCGATTTTTTTGCGGTACTGCGACATTGCGGGGGACAGATCGAACCCCTGACTGACATTTTTGACACTTTTGGGGTTACCAGTGACATTACTGCAGTAATCAGTGCTATACATATGCACTGTCACTGTACTAATGACACTGGCAGTGAAGGGGTTAACTTTTTTTGAATTGGAGGGGTTATGTGTGTCCCTAGGGGTGTGATTCTAACTGTGATTGGCTGTGGCTTGAGCTGTAGGAACAGTGATCAACGGTCCTAAATAGCAGAACCGTATGATCACTATTCATACACAGGGGAGAATGACAGGCGGCTTTGTTTACATCAGCCGCCTGCCTTTCTCCCGCTCTAACGGACGATCGCGAGTGACCGGTGGACATCCGGTCCGCCGAGCACACGTGCGGGGGGATCCGTGAACACGTGGGAGCGCGCCTCCGGTGGCGCTCGCTCCCTAGACCCTCACAGGCCAGCGACGTAGACCTACGTCACTTTGCCTGTGAGGGGCTGACCGCCGACGTAAATAGTTGTGCGGCGGTCGGCAAGTGGTTAAATACTACACTATGATGGCCCCTTTATTCCAATGAGCCCCAAGGAGGACAGAGCGAGCTAAGGAGATCGATAAGGAATCGGACCATACAAAACGGCTTACAAAGGTCCCCCATAGATAGAACAATACCAGGAAGGAACATAGGATCCCTGCTGAAATTTACCACTGGCACTAAGGACTACGCTGGATTAACCATCAGCCACCCTTACATAATACAGGCGTATTATACTTCTAATGGAGGTGAGAATTTAGTACACGGTGATCACAAGGTGGAGGCGAAGAAGATAGATCACCGTTTTTGTTTGGTTTTGTTATATGGTCATATTGGTATAGTTTGAACATTCAAAAGGACTGTTGGAAATACACCGGTTGGACTTAATATATATACATATTTTTTCCCGAGTGTCTTCATATAATTAGTACTATTTTTATTTTTTGAGTGTGATTTTATTGGAGTATTTTTATACATTTGCATACTTCTATCATTATTCACTGGATGCACAGAGCGCTTTTCTTTACAGAACACCTTGCAAGCACTATTTCTCTTTTCCCTATAGGAAGTATTTTGTTCGCAATAAGCACTTTATAAATTGTATTCATATGAATTACAAAAGATTTTATCGATTTATGAAGAGATACGAATATAATAGGAACACAAGATATTGATTTTATTATACAGTGCCTTGCGAAAGTATTCGGCCCCCTTGAACTTTGCGACCTTTTGCCACATTTCAGGCTTCAAAGATAAAGATATAAAACTGTAATATTTTGTGAAGAATCAACAACAAGTGGGACACAATCATGAAGTGGAATGAAATTTATTGGATATTTCAAACTTTGTTAACAAATAAAAAATTGAAAAATTGGGCGTGCAAAATTATTCAGCCCCTTTACTTTCATTGCAGCAAACTCTCTCCAGAAGTTCAGTGAGGATCTCTGAATGATCCAATGTTGACCTAAATGACTAATGATGATAAATAGAATCCACCTGTGTGTAATCAAGTCTCCGTATAAATGCACCTGCACTGTGATAGTCTCAGAGGTCCGTTTAAAGCGCAGAGAGCATCATGAAGAACAAGGAACCCCCCAGGCAGGTCCGAGATACTGTTGTGGAGAAGTTTAAAGCCAGATTTGGATACAAAAATATTTCCCAAGCTTTAAACATCCCAAGGAGCATTGTGCAAGCGATAATATTGAAATGGAAGGAGTATCGGACCACTGCAAATCTACGAAGACCTGGCCGTCCCTCTAAACTTTCAGCTCATACAAGGAGAAGACTGATCAGAGATGCAGCCAAGAGGCCCATGATCACTCTGGATGAACTGCAGAGATCTACAGCTGAGGTGGGAGACTCTGTCCATAGGACAACAATCAGTCGTATACTGCACAAATCTGCCCTTTATGGAAGAGTGGCAAGAAGAAAGCCATTTCTTAAAGATATCCATAAAAAGTGTCGTTTAAAGTTTGCCACAAGCCACCTGGGAGACACCAAACATGTGGAAGAAGGGGCTCTGCTCAGATGAAACCAAAATCAAACTTTTTGGCAACAATGGAAAACGTTATGTTTGGCGTAAAAGCAACACAGCTCATCACCCTGAACACACCATCCCCACTGTGAAACATGGTGGTGGCAGCATCATGGTTTGGGCCTGCTGTCAGCAGGGACAGGGAAGATGGTTAAAATTGATGGGAAGATGGATGGAGCCAAATACAGGACCATTCTGGAAGAAAACCTGATGGAGTCTGCAAAAGACCTGAGACTGGGACAGAGATTTGTCTTCCAACAAGACAATGATCCAAAACATAAAGCAAAATCTACAATGGAATGGTTCACAAATAAACATATCCAGGTGTTAGAATGGCCAAGTCAAAGTCCAGACCTGAATCCAATGGAGAATCTGTGGAAAGAACTGAAAACTGCTGTTCACAAACGCTCTCCATCCAACCTCACTGAGCTCGAGCTGTTTTGCAAGGAGGAATGGGCAAAAATTTCAGTCTCTCGATGTGCAAAACTGATAGAGACATACCCCAAGCCACTTACAGCTGTAATCGCAGCAAAAGGTGGCGCTACAAAGTATTAACTTAAGGGGGCTGAATAATTTTGCACGCCCAATTTTTCAGTTTTTTATTTGTTAAAAAAGTTTGAACTATCCAATAAAATTTGTTCCACTTCATGATTGTGTCCCACTTGTTGTTGATTCTTCTCAAAAAATTACAGTTTTATATCTTTATCTTTGAAGCCTGAAATGTGGCAAAATGTTGCAAAGTTCAAGGTGGCCGAATACTTTCGCAAGGCACTGTATATATATTTTTATACATTTTATTAATTTCTTGGATTGAATATCACACACCAACATTTTTTATTTATTGGAACACTCAGAAGCTCACCTGTACAGTTTTTTTAAGGCATATATTTTTCTAAGGTTGATTGCTTATTTGCACACAATTGTTACATAGACGCACATTGCTGCTGTGACAGTATTCACCGTCACTGGAATTTAAAGACGGATAAGTCATGGGGCTAATGGAGTCTTGTCTCTATCCTAGAAGCTAAACCTTTATTCCTGTAAACTGTAAGGTACAGGAAGTCCACTCCTTATATGGGCATCCAGGAACTGGTAGAGACAGCATGGCTGCTAATCATTGAAGTGCTTTTGTCTAAAATAGGGTCTGAGACACCTTTTCCATTCACCTGTTGTTAACTGTGCTAATGAGCCCACCTGTCTGTCTGTCTGCTTTAAGAGAAACTTATAGGAATGTGGATTGGATGCTAAGGGGGGGGGGGGGGGGGTTGTCCCACATTGTATATTTTGTACACTGTATGAGAGTGTTAAACTCTGTTCCTATTGGATGGTGAATATTATGTTCAGTCTTCAACAAGGTCCATCTGAGTGGTAACTTTGTGGGTGAAAACTGTATATAAGTCGTGTTCAATAAAGTTGTGCTGAGTTCATTCAACCTCAATCTAGAGTCCTGTCTCTTATTGGGGGAATCTGCTGCAAGGGATTGCTATGTCCTCCATACTCCCTTAGATAATCACTGAGCTCTTGTAAGAGCTTGTGTAGAGTTTGTTCTGCTGCACTCTCTGGGGAAAGAGAGGTTCACCCACAGGAACCTGGAGCCTTGTCGTAGGTCCAGGGTGGGTAGGAGATTGCAAGACCCCAACCAAGCTGCGGCGGTTCGTGGAGTCTGAAGTGGTTACGGTGTCTGGTGGAGTGCTTGGAGTCCCTCGGGAAGCACTAGGAGCATCTTTCAACGGAGGCACCCGGTCCGGGGTACCCTGTTCCGTTACAGCTGCGATTCACCCACATCGAGCGCACAGAGCACTTTATTTTTTACTAAGCCCTAGGAGCATTCATAATAAAGACCAATACAAGTATTTTGTCAAGATTTAAGACAACAGTTTAAAACAGAACCAATACACACTCCCATTGTCTGCAGGTTCTCCTGCGTTACAAGCGGCGGTTTCATCGTCTGCAGGTTTTCCTGATTTACAAGCGGCGGTTCCATCGTCTGCAGGTTTTCCTGCGTTACAAGCAGTGGTTCCATCGTCTGCAGGTTTTCCTGCGTTACAAGCAGCGGTTCCATCGTCTGCAGGTTTTCCTGCGTTACAAGCGGCGGTTCCATCGTCTGCAGGTTTTCCTGCGTTACAAGCGGCGGTTCCATCGTCTGCAGGTTTTCCTGCGTTACAAGCGGCGGTTCCATCATCTGCAGGTTTTCCTGCGTTACAAGCAGTGGTTCCATCGTCTGCAGGTTTTCCTGCGTTACAAGCGGCGGTTCCATCCTCTGCAGGTTTTCCTGCGTTACAAGCGGTGGTTCCATCGTCTGCAGGTTTTCCTGCGTTACAAGCGTCGGTTCCATCATCTGCAGGTTTTCCTGCGTTACAAGCGGCGGTTCCATCCTCTGCAGGTTTTCCTGCGTTACAAGCGGCGGTTCCATCGTCTGCAGGTTTTCCTGCTTTACAAGCGGCGGTTCCATCGTCTGCAGGTTTTCCTGCGTTACAAGCAGTGGTTCCATCGTCTGCAGGTTTTCCTGCGTTACAAGCGTCGGTTCCATCGTCTGCAGGTTTTCCTGCGTTACAAGCGGCGGTTCCATCGTCTGCAGGTTTTCCTGCTTTACAAGCGGCGGTTCCATCATCTGCAGGTTTTCCTGCGTTACAAGCGGCGGTTCCATCGTCTGCAGGTTTTCCTGCTTTACAAGCGGCGATTCCATCGTCTGCAGGTTTTCCTGCGTTACAAGCGTCGGTTCCATCGCCTGCAGGTTCTCCTGTGTTACAAGCGGCGGTTCCATCGTCTGCAGGTTTTCCTGCGTTACAAGCGGCGGTTCCATCGTCTGCAGGTTTTCCTGCTTTACAAGCGGCGATTCCATCGTCTGCAGGTTTTCCTGCGTTACAAGCAGTGGTTCCATCGTCTGCAGGTTTTCCTGCGTTACAAGCGGCGATTCCATCGTCTGCAGGTTTTCCTGCGTTACAAGCGGCGGTTCCATCGTCTGCAGGTTTTCCTGCGTTACAAGCGGCGGTTCCATCGTCTGCAGGTTTTCCTGTGTTACAAGCGGTGGTTCCATCGTCTGCAGGTTTTCCTGCGTTACAAGCGGTGGTTCCATCGTCTGCAGGTTTTCCTGCGTTACAAGCGGCGGTTCCATCGTCTGCAGGTTTTCCTGCGTTACAAGCGGCGGTTCCATCGTCTGCAGGTTTTCCTGCGTTACAAGCGGTGGTTCCATCGTCTGCAGGTTTTCCTGGGTTACAAGCGTCGGTTCCATCGCCTGCAGGTTCTCCTGCGTTACAAGCGGCGGTTCCATCGTCTGCAGGTTTTCCTGCGTTACAAGCAGTGGTTCCATCGTCTGCAGGTTTTCCTGCGTTACAAGCGGCGGTTCCATCATCTGCAGGTTTTCCTGCGTTACAAGCAGTGGTTCCATCGTCTGCAGGTTTTCCTGCGTTACAAGCGGCGGTTCCATCCTCTGCAGGTTTTCCTGCGTTACAAGCGGCGGTTCCATCGTCTGCAGGTTTTCCTGCGTTACAAGCGTCGGTTCCATCATCTGCAGGTTTTCCTGCGTTACAAGCGGCGGTTCCATCCTCTGCAGGTTTTCCTGCGTTACAAGCGGCGGTTCCATCGTCTGCAGGTTTTCCTGCTTTACAAGCGGCGGTTCCATCGTCTGCAGGTTTTCCTGCGTTACAAGCAGTGGTTCCATCGTCTGCAGGTTTTCCTGCGTTACAAGCAGCGGTTCCATCGTCTGCAGGTTTTCCTGCGTTACAAGCGGCGGTTCCATCGTCTGCAGGTTTTCCTGCGTTACAAGCGGCGGTTCCATCGTCTGCAGGTTTTCCTGCTTTACAAGCGGCGATTCCATCGTCTGCAGGTTTTCCTGCGTTACAAGCAGTGGTTCCATCGTCTGCAGGTTTTCCTGCGTTACAAGCGGCGATTCCATCCTCTGCAGGTTTTCCTGCGTTACAAGCGGTGGTTCCATCGTCTGCAGGTTTTCCTGCGTTACAAGCGTCGGTTCCATCATCTGCAGGTTTTCCTGCGTTACAAGCGGCGGTTCCATCCTCTGCAGGTTTTCCTGCGTTACAAGCGGCGGTTCCATCGTCTGCAGGTTTTCCTGCTTTACAAGCGGCGGTTCCATCGTCTGCAGGTTTTCCTGCGTTACAAGCAGTGGTTCCATCGTCTGCAGGTTTTCCTGCGTTACAAGCGTCGGTTCCATCGTCTGCAGGTTTTCCTGCGTTACAAGCGGCGGTTCCATCATCTGCAGGTTTTCCTGCGTTACAAGCGGCGGTTCCATCGTCTGCAGGTTTTCCTGCTTTACAAGCGGCGATTCCATCGTCTGCAGGTTTTCCTGCGTTACAAGCGTCGGTTCCATCGCCTGCAGGTTCTCCTGTGTTACAAGCGGCGGTTCCATCGTCTGCAGGTTTTCCTGCGTTACAAGCGGCGGTTCCATCGTCTGCAGGTTTTCCTGCTTTACAAGCGGCGATTCCATCGTCTGCAGGTTTTCCTGCGTTACAAGCAGTGGTTCCATCGTCTGCAGGTTTTCCTGCGTTACAAGCGGCGATTCCATCGTCTGCAGGTTTTCCTGCGTTACAAGCGGCGGTTCCATCGTCTGCAGGTTTTCCTGCGTTACAAGCGGCGGTTCCATCGTCTGCAGGTTTTCCTGTGTTACAAGCGGTGGTTCCATCGTCTGCAGGTTTTCCTGCGTTACAAGCGGTGGTTCCATCGTCTGCAGGTTTTCCTGCGTTACAAGCGGCGGTTCCATCGTCTGCAGGTTTTCCTGCGTTACAAGCGGCGGTTCCATCGTCTGCAGGTTTTCCTGCGTTACAAGCGGTGGTTCCATCGTCTGCAGGTTTTCCTGGGTTACAAGCGTCGGTTCCATCGCCTGCAGGTTCTCCTGCGTTACAAGCGGCGGTTCCATCGTCTGCAGGTTTTCCTGCGTTACAAGCAGTGGTTCCATCGTCTGCAGGTTTTCCTGCGTTACAAGCGGCGGTTCCATCATCTGCAGGTTTTCCTGCGTTACAAGCAGTGGTTCCATCGTCTGCAGGTTTTCCTGCGTTACAAGCGGCGGTTCCATCCTCTGCAGGTTTTCCTGCGTTACAAGCGGCGGTTCCATCGTCTGCAGGTTTTCCTGCGTTACAAGCGTCGGTTCCATCATCTGCAGGTTTTCCTGCGTTACAAGCGGCGGTTCCATCCTCTGCAGGTTTTCCTGCGTTACAAGCGGCGGTTCCATCGTCTGCAGGTTTTCCTGCTTTACAAGCGGCGGTTCCATCGTCTGCAGGTTTTCCTGCGTTACAAGCAGTGGTTCCATCGTCTGCAGGTTTTCCTGCGTTACAAGCAGCGGTTCCATCGTCTGCAGGTTTTCCTGCGTTACAAGCGGCGGTTCCATCGTCTGCAGGTTTTCCTGCGTTACAAGCGGCGGTTCCATCGTCTGCAGGTTTTCCTGCTTTACAAGCGGCGATTCCATCGTCTGCAGGTTTTCCTGCGTTACAAGCAGTGGTTCCATCGTCTGCAGGTTTTCCTGCGTTACAAGCGGCGATTCCATCGTCTGCAGGTTTTCCTGCGTTACAAGCGGTGGTTCCATCGTCTGCAGGTTTTCCTGCGTTACAAGCGGCGGTTCCATCGTCTGCAGGTTTTCCTGTGTTACAAGCGGTGGTTCCATCGTCTGCAGGTTTTCCTGCGTTACAAGCGGCGGTTCCATCATCTGCAGGTTTTCCTGCGTTACAAGCAGTGGTTCCATCGTCTGCAGGTTTTCCTGCTTTACAAGCGGCGGTTCCATCGTCTGCAGGTTTTCCTGCGTTACAAGCGGCGGTTCCATCGTCTGCAGGTTTTCCTGTGTTACAAGCGGCGGTTCCATCGTCTGCAGGTTTTCCTGCTTTACAAGCGGCGGTTCCATCGTCTGCAGGTTTTCCTGGGTTACAAGCGGCGGTTCCATCGTCTGCAGGTTTTCCTGCGTTACAAGCGGCGGTTCCATCATCTGCAGGTTTTCCTGCGTTACAAGCGGCGGTTCCATCGTCTGCAGGTTTTCCTGCGTTACAAGCAGTGGTTCCATCGTCTGCAGGTTTTCCTGCGTTACAAGCGGCGGTTCCATCGTCTGCAGGTTTTCCTGCGTTACAAGCGGCGGTTCCATCGTCTGCAGGTTTTCCTGCGTTACAAGCAGTGGTTCCATCGTCTGCAGGTTTTCCTGCGTTACAAGCGGCGGTTCCATCATCTGCAGGTTTTCCTGCGTTACAAGCGGCAGTTCCATCGTCTGCAGGTTTTCCTGTGTTACAAGCGGCGGTTCCATCATCTGCAGGTTTTCCTGTGTTACAAGCGGCGGTTCCATCATCTGCAGGTTTTCCTGCGTTACAAGCGGCGGTTCCATCGTCTGCAGGTTTTCCTGTGTTACAAGCGGCGGTTCCATCATCTGCAGGTTTTCCTGCGTTACAAGCGGCGGTTCCATCGTCTGCAGGTTTTCCTGCGTTACAAGCAGTGGTTCCATCGTCTGCAGGTTTTCCTGCGTTACAAGCAGTGGTTCCATCGTCTGCAGGTTTTCCTGCGTTACAAGCGGCGGTTCCATCATCTGCAGGTTTTCCTGCGTTACAAGCAGTGGTTCCATCGTCTGCAGGTTTTCCTGCGTTACAAGCAGTGGTTCCATCATCTGCAGGTTTTCCTGTGTTACAAGCAGTGGTTCCATCATCTGCAGGTTTTCCTGTGTTACAAGCGGCGGTTCCATCGTCTGCAGGTTTTCCTGCGTTACAAGCAGTGGTTCCATCGTCTGCAGGTTTTCCTGCGTTACAAGCGGCGGTTCCATCGTCTGCAGGTTTTCCTGCGTTACAAGCGGCGGTTCCATCATCTGCAGGTTTTCCTGCGTTACAAGCGGCAGTTCCATCGTCTGCAGGTTTTCCTGTGTTACAAGCGGCGGTTCCATCATCTGCAGGTTTTCCTGTGTTACAAGCGGCGGTTCCATCATCTGCAGGTTTTCCTGCGTTACAAGCGGCGGTTCCATCGTCTGCAGGTTTTCCTGTGTTACAAGCGGCGGTTCCATCATCTGCAGGTTTTCCTGCGTTACAAGCGGCGGTTCCATCGTCTGCAGGTTTTCCTGCGTTACAAGCAGTGGTTCCATCGTCTGCAGGTTTTCCTGCGTTACAAGCAGTGGTTCCATCGTCTGCAGGTTTTCCTGCGTTACAAGCGGCGGTTCCATCATCTGCAGGTTTTCCTGCGTTACAAGCAGTGGTTCCATCGTCTGCAGGTTTTCCTGCGTTACAAGCAGTGGTTCCATCATCTGCAGGTTTTCCTGTGTTACAAGCAGTGGTTCCATCATCTGCAGGTTTTCCTGTGTTACAAGCGGCGGTTCCATCGTCTGCAGGTTTTCCTGCGTTACAAGCAGTGGTTCCATCGTCTGCAGGTTTTCCTGCGTTACAAGCGGCGGTTCCATCGTCTGCAGGTTTTCCTGCGTTACAAGCGGCGGTTCCATCGTCTGCAGGTTTTCCTGCGTTACAAGCAGTGGTTCCATCGTCTGCAGGTTTTCCTGCGTTACAAGCGGCGGTTCCATCATCTGCAGGTTTTCCTGCGTTACAAGCGGCGGTTCCATCGTCTGCAGGTTTTCCTGCGTTACAAGCAGTGGTTCCATCGTCTGCAGGTTTTCCTGCGTTACAAGCGGCGGTTCCATCATCTGCAGGTTTTCCTGCGTTACAAGCGGCAGTTCCATCGTCTGCAGGTTTTCCTGTGTTACAAGCGGCGGTTCCATCATCTGCAGGTTTTCCTGTGTTACAAGCGGCGTTTCCATCATCTGCAGGTTTTCCTGCGTTACAAGCGGCGGTTCCATCGTCTGCAGGTTTTCCTGTGTTACAAGCGGCGGTTCCATCATCTGCAGGTTTTCCTGCGTTACAAGCGGCGGTTCCATCGTCTGCAGGTTTTCCTGCGTTACAAGCAGTGGTTCCATCGTCTGCAGGTTTTCCTGCGTTACAAGCAGTGGTTCCATCGTCTGCAGGTTTTCCTGCGTTACAAGCGGCGGTTCCATCATCTGCAGGTTTTCCTGCGTTACAAGCAGTGGTTCCATCGTCTGCAGGTTTTCCTGCGTTACAAGCAGTGGTTCCATCATCTGCAGGTTTTCCTGCGTTACAAGCAGTGGTTCCATCGTCTGCAGGTTTTCCTGCGTTACAAGCGGCGGTTCCATCGTCTGCAGGTTTTCCTGTGTTACAAGCAGTGGTTCCATCATCTGCAGGTTTTCCTGCGTTACAAGCAGTGGTTCCATCGTCTGCAGGTTTTCCTGCGTTACAAGCGGCGGTTCCATCATCTGCAGGTTTTCCTGCGTTACAAGCAGTGGTTCCATCGTCTGCAGGTTTTCCTGCGTTACAAGCGTCGGTTCCATCGTCTGCAGGTTTTCCTGCGTTACAAGCAGTGGTTCCATCGTCTGCAGGTTTTCCTGCGTTACAAGCGGCGGTTCCATCCTCTGCAGGTTTTCCTGCGTTACAAGCGGCGGTTCCATCGTCTGCAGGTTTTCCTGCGTTACAAGCGTCGGTTCCATCATCTGCAGGTTTTCCTGCGTTACAAGCTGCGGTTCCATCATCTGCAGGTTTTCCTGCGTTACAAGCAGTGGTTCCATCGTCTGCAGGTTTTCCTGCGTTACAAGCGGCGGTTCCATCCTCTGCAGGTTTTCCTGCGTTACAAGCGGCGGTTCCATCGTCTGCAGGTTTTCCTGCGTTACAAGCGTCGGTTCCATCATCTGCAGGTTTTCCTGCGTTACAAGCTGCGGTTCCATCATCTGCAGGTTTTCCTGCGTTACAAGCAGTGGTTCCATCGTCTGCAGGTTTTCCTGCGTTACAAGCGGCGGTTCCATCCTCTGCAGGTTTTCCTGCGTTACAAGCAGTGGTTCCATCATCTGCAGGTTTTCCTGCGTTACAAGCGGCGGTTCCATCCTCTGCAGGTTTTCCTGCGTTACAAGCGGCGGTTCCATCGTCTGCAGGTTTTCCTGATTTACAAGCGGCGGTTCCATCGTCTGCAGGTTTTCCTGCGTTACAAGCAGTGGTTCCATCGTCTGCAGGTTTTCCTGCGTTACAAGCAGTGGTTCCATCGTCTGCAGGTTTTCCTGCGTTACAAGCAGCGGTTCCATCGTCTGCAGGTTTTCCTGCGTTACAAGCGGCGGTTCCATCGTCTGCAGGTTTTCCTGCGTTACAAGCGGCGGTTCCATCGTCTGCAGGTTTTCCTGCGTTACAAGCAGTGGTTCCATCGTCTGCAGGTTTTCCTGCGTTACAAGCGGCGATTCCATCGTCTGCAGGTTTTCCTGCGTTACAAGCGGCGGTTCCATCGTCTGCAGGTTTTCCTGCGTTACAAGCGGCGGTTCCATCGTCTGCAGGTTTTCCTGCGTTACAAGCAGTGGTTCCATCGTCTGCAGGTTTTCCTGCGTTACAAGCGGCGGTTCCATCGTCTGCAGGTTTTCCTGTGTTACAAGCGGTGGTTCCATCGTCTGCAGGTTTTCCTGCGTTACAAGCGGCGGTTCCATCGTCTGCAGGTTTTCCTGCGTTACAAGCGGTGGTTCCATCGTCTGCAGGTTTTCCTGCGTTACAAGCGGTGGTTCCATCGTCTGCAGGTTTTCCTGTGTTACAAGCGGTGGTTCCATCGTCTGCAGGTTTTCCTGCGTTACAAGCAGGGGTTCCATCGTCTGCAGGTTTTCCTGCGTTACAGGCGGCGGTTCCATTGTCTGCAGGTTTTCCTGCGTTACAAGCGGCGGTTCCATCATCTGCAGGTTTTCCTGCGTTACAAGCGGCGGTTCCATCGTCTGCAGGTTTTCCTGCGTTACAGGCGGCGGTTCCATTGTCTGCAGGTTTTCCTGCGTTACAAGCGGCGGTACCATCGTCTGCAGCACTCGAATGTTAACAGTTTTTGAAAAGTTCCTCTTATTGTGGAAAACCCCAAAAATTC
Source organism: Pelophylax lessonae (assembly GCF_965119305.1). NCBI lineage: Eukaryota > Metazoa > Chordata > Amphibia > Anura > Ranidae > Pelophylax > Pelophylax lessonae. The sequence continues at coordinate 688,054,958 of NC_138770.1, read as the reverse complement.
CTGAATCTCCGTGACTGCCATCGGCGGATCTGAGCGTCGGGAGGTTCATGATGCGGACGTTGCCCTTCGCGTCCAATTTCGTAAAAACACCTGCGATTTACGTTCGGGGGAAGTCGGTCTGATTTGTCAGGAGGTCGATTCACAAAATGTCTGACACTAAGTGACACTTCATCAGTCGCTCGTCCCGGCGCGGCGATTCCAAAGAGCTGAGCGGAATTTAGCAAATCAATGTGAGACTTTTCCTTTACAAATGTTGACGCTCGCCGCAATCGCTCAATCAGCCTGAGACTTCCTGATGTGATTACATTGTGTACTTTCCACCATTTATTCCCATTTGTTACTTTGTAATCATTCCTCGGTCTACAATCCGTTTATGGGGGACCCTCCCCCGACTATTGGAGGACCCTCCCCCAACTATTGGAGGACTCTCCCCTGACTATTGGAGGACCCTCCCCCAACTATTGGAGGACCCTCCCCCGACTATTGGAGGACTCTCCCCCGACTATTGGAGGACCCTCCCCCTACTATTGGAGGACCCTCCCCCAACTATTGGAGGACTCTATCAGTTCATTCATCAGATAAAATGATGAGTTTACATTGTGTCAGATCAATACTCTTCAATACCGGCACTTTTACCCCCCTTCCTGCCCATTCCAATTTTCAGCTTTCAGCGCTGTCACGCTTTGAATGATAATTGTATCCAAATGACATTATTATCACTTTTTTCACACACATAGAGCTTTCTTTTGGTGGTATTTAATCACTGCTGGGTTTTTTTTACTAAAAAAAAGAAAAAAATGTAATTTCTGTCAGTAAATTTTGTAAATAAGTAATTTTTCTCCTTCACTGATGTGCGCTGATGAGACGGCACTGATGGGCCCTGATGAGGTGGCAATTATGAGGAGGCACTAATATGCCACACTAATGGGCACTGATAGGTGGCACTGATGGGTGTCACTGATGGGCAGCACTGATGAGCAGGCACTGATGGGCACTGACTGGCATCACTAATGGGCTCTGATTGAGGTCACTGATAGGCATTGATTGGTGTCACTGATGTACACTGATTGGTGTCACTGATAGGCATTGATTGGTGTCACTGATGTACACTGATTGGTGTCACTGATAGGCATTGGTTGGTGTCACTGATGTACACTGATTGGTGTCACTGATGTACATTGATTGATGTCACTGATAGGCACTATTTTTTCTTTTCTGTGATCAGTGCCCTGATTACCTGTCCGGCCCTCCCATTTGAGGCGGAGTCGCTGATCCTTGTCACACTCTGACAGTGTGAGGCGAGGAGAGCCAATAAACAGCGCTTCCTCATTTATATGTTACCAGTTGTAATTGGACGCAGCCGATCACATGGGTAAAGAGCTACATCATTGGCTCTTTACCAAGATGGGGGTCGTGCTGTGTCCTAAGAACACGGTGCAGCCGCAATTGTCACTTGCCTCCGCAGATGTGCAAGAGCGGCCATTCTGGGGCACCGTCATATGACGTCCTCCCAGAACGATAGGCGCACCGCTTCGCTGCCAATTGACGGTGGGCGGCGGCAAGCAGTGAACGAGGGATGGCGGCGTATCTTCAGCTGGCGCGTAGTTAGTAGCTCAACATTTATCTTAACCACTTAAGCCCCAGAAGATTTTACCCCCTTCCTGACCAGGGCCTATTTTGCGATTCGGCACTGCGTGACTTTAACGGACAATTGCGCGGTCGTGCAACGCTGTACCTAAACTAATTGGACATCCTTTTTTTCCCACAAACAGAGCTTTCTTTTGGTGGTATTTGATCACCTGTGCGATTTTTATTTTTTGCGCTATAAACCTAAAAATAGCAACAATTTTGCAAAAATAACAATATTTTTCACATTTTTTATATGAAATTCACCCCCCAAAAAAAAGTAAAAATCAAAATTTTTTAACATTTTGGGCCAATTTTTTTTTATTATATGTTTGGTAAAAAAAATTGCAAAAAGCGTATTTTGATTGGTTTGCGCAAAAGTTATTGCGTTTACTAACAAAGGGAAAGATTTTTGTCATTTTTGTTGTTTTTTTTTTAATGAGTAATGGCGGCGATCTGCGATTTTTTTTGCGGGACTGCGACATTGCGGTGGACAGATCGGACCCTTGACTGACATTTTTGACACTTTTGGGGGTACCAGTGACATTACTGCAGTAATCAGTGCTATAAATATGCACTGTTACTGTAAAATTACACTGGCAGTGAAGGGGTTAACTTTTTTTGAGAGGGAGGGGTTATGTGTGTCCCTAGGGGCGTGATTCTAACTGTGATTGGCTGTGGCTTGAGGTGTAGGAACAGTGATCAACAGTCCTACATAGCAGGACCGTATGATCACTATTCCTACAAAGCGGAGAATGACAGGCGGCTGTGTTTACATTAGCCGCCTGCCTTTCTCCCGCTCTAACGGACGATCGCAAGTGACTGGCGGATATCGGGCCCGCCGGGGACACGCGCGGGGGGCCCGTGACCGCACGGGAGCGCGCCTCCGGTGGCGCGCGGTTGCTCCCTAGACCCTCACAGGCTAGCGATGTAGACCTACGTCGCTTTGCCTGTGAGGGGCTGACTGCCGACGTAAATAGTCGTGCGGCGGTCGGCAAGCGGTTAAAGACAAACTCCAGACTCCACCACTTTAACCTCCCTGGCGGTAACCCCGAGCGTGACTCGGGTGGATTTTTCATACCAGGATCGGTATCCCCGAGTCACGCTCGGGGTGGATGTGCAGAGAGCGCAGCGGTGTTCTCTTATCTTCTCCTGGCGATCCAGCGATGATCTCTCATTGCTGTGACCGCCAGCCGAGATCCCCGCCGCTCCTCCGTCGGTCAGATGACTTCCTAGTTCCGTTCCCTGCAGCAGCAATGCTGCATGGGAGCGGAACTGGGAGGGAAATTCAAAAAAAAAAAGTTGCACAAAACACAAACACATTACACATTTTATATTATATATATATATATACGCACACACACATATATATATATATATATATATATATATATATATATATATATATATACATACCTATATACACATACATATACAGTGGGTACGGAAAGTATTCAGACCCCCTTAAATTTTTCACTCTTTGTTATATTGCAGCCATTTGCTAAAATCATTTAGGTTCATTCTTCTTCCTCATGAATGTACACATAGCACCCCATACTGACAGAAAAACACAGAATTGTTGACATTTTTGCAGATTTATTAAAAAAGAAAAACTGAAATATCACATGGTCCTAAGTATTCAGACCCTTTGCTGTGACACTCATATATTTAACTCAGGTGCTTTCCATTTCTTCTGATCATCCTTGAGATGGTTCTACACCTTCATTTGAGTCCAGCTGTGTTTGATTATACTGATTGGACTTGATTAGGAAAGCCACACACCTGTCTATATAAGACCTTCCAGATCACAATGCATGTCAGAGCAAATGAGAATCATGAGGTCAAAGGAACTGCCTGAAGAGCTCAGAGACAGAATTGTGGCAAGGCACAGATCTGGCCAAGGTTACAAAAAGATTTCTGCTGCACTTAAGGTTCCTAAGAGCACAGTGGCCTCCATAATCCTCAAATGGAAGACGTTTGGGACGACCAGAACCCTTCCTAGAGCTGGCCGTCCGGCCAAACTGAGCTATCGGGGGAGAAGAGCCTTGGTGAGAGAGGTAAAGAAGAACCCAAAGATCACTGTGGCTGAGCTCCAGAGATGCAGTCAGGAGATGGGAGAAAGTTGTAGAAAGTCAACCATCACTGCAGCCCTCCACCAGTCGGGGCTTTATGGCAGAGTGGCCCGACGGAAGCCTCTCCTCAGTGTAAGACACATGAAAGCCCGCATGGAGTTTGCTAAAAAAACACCTGAAGGACTCCAAGATGGTGAGAAATAAGATTCTCTGGTCTGATGAGGCCAAAATAGAACTTTTTGGCCTTAATTCTAAGCGGTATGTGTAGAGAAAACCAGGCACTGCTCATCACCTGTCCAATACAGTCCCAACAGTGAAGCATGGTGGGGCAGCATCATGCTGTGGGGGTGTTTTTCAGCTGCAGGGACAGGACGACTGGTTGCAATCGAGGGAAAGATGAATGCGGCCAAGTACAGGGATATCCTGGACAAAAACCTTCTCCAGAGTGCTCTGGACCTCAGACTGGGCCGAAGGTTTACCTTCCAACAAGACAATGACCCTAAGCACACAGCTAAAATAACAAAGGAGTGGCTTCACAACAACTCCGTGACTGTTCTTGAATGGCCCAGCCAGAGCCCTGACTTAAACCCAATTGAGCATCTCTGGAGAGACCTAAAAATGGCTGTCCACCAACGTTTACCATCCAACCTGACAGAACTGGAGAGGATCTGCAAGGAGGAATGGCAGAGGATCCCCAAATCCAGGTGTGAAAGACTTGTTGCATCTTTCCCAAAAAGACTCCTGGCTGTATTAGATCAAAAGGGGGCTTCTACTAAATACTGAGCAAAGGGTCTGAATACTTAGGACCATGTGATATTTCAGTTTTTCTTTTTTAATAAATCTGCAACAATGTCAACAATTCTGTGTTTTTCTGTCAGTATGGGGTGCTATGTGTACATTCATGAGGAAGAAGAATGGCTGCAATATAACAAAGAGTGAAAAATGTAAGGGGGTCTGAATACTTTCCGTACCCACTGTATATATATATAAAATTATATTATTGATTTGATTATAATTCATGCGTTTTATATATATATATATACATACCGCTTTTGGTACAGAATTCCTGACAGAATCATACCGCCAAGGAGGTTAATGGCTTTTGAGGGCTTACTAATTGTTTTCTGGTGTCGGCTAGTCAGGGGCGTGTCCTGGAATCAGAAGCCTGTGCGCAAAGACGGCCCCCTTGCTAAAGGAAATGAAAATGTGTGTGCTGCAAAAAGTGGGCGTGGTTTTCATTGCTGGGTGTGGTTACATAGAGTCTGAGACGACTTCCATCGTATAGAAATAACCAACCAAATTTTACCTAAATTCTCAGTTTGGCTCATTGAGCTGCTCAGCCAACAAAGAGCGAAGGACCTTTTAGGAGTCTCACATTTGAGACAGAGAAAGGGAATTAGGATATAAATTCCTCAATTCCTTCCTCAGTGGAATGAATGAGAAGTGCTTTTTTCTGAGCGTCTTCCCGTTCATTCCCAAACTGAAGCATAATAAACAGTTTACTATACTTCTGTAATGAATGAACACAGGAGCAATCGGTACAGATCACTCACTGTGTTCATTCAGGAAAGGAAGGGCCAGTAAATAGGATATATTTATCGCCCCCCCCCCCCTCTCTATCCGGACAGTGATCCTCCTGTGTGCCTGCAACCGCTGGCATAAGAGGCAGGAAGCAGAAATAGATGCGTATGGGGGGGTGCACACGGCGGGGCCTGGACTGTAGGGTAGGGGGGGCACAGATACATGAATGGATCGCAGCCAGAGGAAGGGAGAGAAGGGAAGCCATCAGAGCTGCAGGGGGCCTGAACAGTAGGGTGTTGGAGGCACAGATACATGAATGGATCGCCCTGCAGCACAGCCAGAAGAAGGGAGAGGGAAGGGAAGCCAGCAGCACTGCGGGGGGGGGGCCTGGACAGTATGGTGGTGGGGGCACAGATACATGAATGGATCGCAGCCAGAGGAAGGGAGAGAAGAGAAGACATCAGAGCTGCAGGGGGGCTGGACAGTAGGGTGGTAGGGGCACAGATACATTAATGGATTGCAGCCAGAGGGATGGAGAGGACAGAAGCCAACAGAGCTGTGAGGGGCCTGGGCAGTAGGATGGTGGAGGCACAGAGACAATAATGGATTGCCCTGCCTGATTGGCCAAAGCATACAGGTCAGGTGTATGCTTTGGCCAATCACAAGCACTTAATGCACTGCAATCACGCAGTGCATTATGGGGCGCTCATCGGCGAGCGAACTTGCTGCCGAGCGCTCCTGGTGTTTGTGTGTTCGGCAAACACATGAACACCCGATGTTCGAGTCGAACCTACGAACTTACGTTTGACTCGAACATCAAGCCCATCACTAGTGAATGCATGTGCCAGGGGCACCAACGCACGAAAACGGCAATTGTGATACATGTTGTATACTATGGGCGCATGCGCCAGAGTGAGACCAGTAATTCTCTGCCCGTTATTCTTGGTGAACTCTAAACTGATGACCTATAGGGGGCTTTAAAGTGTCACCTATAGAGAAGTGTCACCTATAGAGAATATAGGGTCAGAAGTCTGTTTTATGGATGTGACGTGTTTGGTATTTACTTACTCTGCACAACCTCATGTTTTATATTTTACCCAAAAATTGGGTAATCTATTGCATTTTGAGCCCTAAAGTTAACTTACAATGGATTTAAAAAGTCCCCTTTTAAAATGTCAGGAAAGACCTACTCGAACAGCTGAACTTTATTCAGAGGCACTTTAAATGATGGCAGCTGAGTACTGACTCCTATTTATCATGAGTTTGAACATGATCGCCTAATTCTAAACACTACTACATTCCCAGTTATAAGAGGGCGTGCAAACTTAAGCAACCACATTATTTTAGTTTTTTATTTTTACCTCCCCCCTAAAGTATTTCAGTTTGTTTTTCAGTTGTACCGTTTATAGGTCACATTAAAGGTGGAAAAAGTTCTGAAATTATTTATTAGCAGCCAAATTCAATGCAGAGCTTGACTTTTTCTATAAAGGTCAAGCTTGGCCCCACCCTTGCCCCTTTCTTATTGGTCAGTGAGACTGCCTATCATTTAAAAACCAATAGCAATTATTTGGGGGGTATTAGAGGGATGGGACCAAGTTTGACTTTTACCAGAAAAGTTGAGATTTGCATAGAACTTCAGCTGGATCTCGGGATGTTTATACAAGCAGTTGTCATAAATCTTCTGTTTGTGTATTTTTTCATCATTTTCATGTTTCTGCAGCCCATTCCCATCCATAAAATTACTTTTTTGTCAGGACTTGTAGGTCCCCAGGAAATGCCATGACAGGAGTCACCCATGATTGCTCTGAGTCTCGTCAAGCAGCTTAGCGCTGCCTTGCAGTCCCCACGCCTTCAGGAGCCACCCGATTCCCTGGCCGCATTAACCTCCTGTACCTCGCCTGGCAGTCCGAAGCCAATTACTGTTCCCTCGCTCTGCCTCTACGACACATCATCCATCATTATGCCTTACCTTCAACCTCAACCACCTGAAAACCTCTTTTATGAGGAATGCCACCAAATACTCTCCGCCTTTCAACCAACCAGATAAAATAAGTACAATTTCAGAAAAATAGCAACTTCTTCTGTGAAAAAAATAAAATACTCCCAATCTGGAAAAGTAGCTCCTAACCTCCCATACAGGGTGCCTAACCTCCCATATAGTGTCCTAGTCTATATAACCAACTATTCCCCTCCCATACAGGGTGCCTAACCTCCCATATAGTGTCCTAGTCTAGAACCAACTACTACCCTCCAATACAGGGTGCCTAACCTCCCATATAGTGTCCTAGTCTAGATAACCAACTATTCCCCTCCAATACAGGGTGCCTAACCTCCCATATAGTGTCCTAGTCTAGATAACCAACTATTCCCCTCCAATACAGGGTGCCTAACCTCCCATATAGTGTCCTAGTCTAGATAACCAACTACTACCCTCGAATACAGGGTGCCTAACCTCCCATATAGTGTCCTAGTCTAGATAACCAACTACTACCCTCCAATACAGGGTGCCTAACCTCCCATATAGGGTCTCCCAGTCTGGATAACCAACGACTACCCTCCTATACAGGATGCCTACCCTCCCATATAGTGTCCTAGTCTAGATAACCAACTATTCCCCTCCAATACAGGGTGCCTAACCTCCCATATAGGGTCTCAGTCTAGATAACCAACTACTACCCTCGAATACAGGGTGCCTAACCTCCCATATAGGGTCCTAGTCTAGAACCAACTACTACCCTCCAATACAGGGTGCCTAACCTCCCATATAGTGTCCCAATCTAGATAACCAACTACTACCCTCCAATACAGGGTGCCTAACCTCCCATATAGGGTCCTAGTCTAGAACCAACTACTACCCTCCAATACAGGATGCCTATCCTCCCATATAGGGTCTCCCAGTCTGGATAACCAACGACTACCCTCCTATACAGGATGCCTACCCTCCCATATAGTGTCCTAGTCTAGATAACCAACTATTCCCCTCCAATACAGGGTGCCTAACCTCTCATACAGGGTCTCAGTCTAGATAACCAACTACTACCCTCGAATAAAGGGTGCCTAACCTCCCATATAGGGTCCTAGTCTAGAACCAACTACTACCCTCCAATACAGGGTGCCTAACCTCCCATAAAGGGTCTCAGTCTAGATAACCAACATTTACCCTCCTATACAGGATGCCTACCCTCCCATATAGAGTCCGAGTCTAGAAAACCAACATTTACCCTCCTTTACAGGATGCCTAACCTCCCATATAGGGTCCCAGTCTGGATAACAAACTGCTACCCTCCAATACAGGATGCCTAACCTCCCATATAGGGTCCCAGTCTAGAAAACCAACTTCTACCCTCCCATACATGGTGCCTAACCTCCCATACAGGGTCCCAGTCTGGATAACCAACTGCTACCCTCCCATACAGGGTGCCTAACCTCCGATAAATGTTCCCAGTCTTGAAAACCAACTGCTACCCTCCTATACAGGGTGCCTAACCTCCCATACAGGATCCCTGTCTGGATAACCAACTCCTACCCTCCTATACAGGATGCCTAACCTCCCATATAGGGTCCCAGTCTGGATAACTAACTCCTAACCTCCTATGCAGGGTCCCAGTCTGGATAACGAATTGCTACCCTCCCATACAGGGTGTCCAACCTCCCATATAGCGTCTCAGTCTGGATGACCAACTGTTAGGCTCCTATACAGGGTGCCCAACCTCCCATATAGGATTCTAGTCCGAATAACTAACTCCTAGCCTCCCATACAGGGTCCCAGTCTGGATAACCAACTGCTACCCTCCTATACAGGGTGCACAACCACCCATATAGGGTCCAAGTCTAGATAACCAACTGCTACCCTCCCATACAGGATGCCTAACCTCTCACATAGGGTCCCAGTCTAGATAACCAACTTCTACCCTCCAATACAGGATGTCCATTCTGCCATATCTGGATAACTAACTCCTAACCTCCAATACAGGGTCCCAGTCTAGATAACCAACTGCTACCCACCTATACAGGGTGCCCAACCTCCCATATAGGGTCCTAGTCTGGATAACCAACTGCTACCCTCCTACACAGGGTGCCCAACCTCCCATATAGGGTCCCAGTCTAGATAACCAGCTTAGCCAGCTGCTATCCACCTATACAGGGTGCCTGAAGTCCACCTCCTGGCCATCTGTGTAGAATACATTCTATTCCTTGCGTCATGAGGTTACTTTAGTAATACAAGAACTACAATGTGTTATTGGAGGCAGCATGGAGTCTGCTTTATAAATAGAGATTTTTTTTAGCTGTACAGACCACCAATCAAGAAAGAGGATCCCACTACCAACAAAATCCTGAAGGGTAAGAGCACAGTCAGAGTTTTGTAACTTATGCCCCCACATGAGCCCATTGTTTTGCACCCTCATCCTCGGCAGGCGCCACAAGTCCAACATCCAGTGCCCTCTCCAGATTTCCATCATAAACCCGGTGCTCCCTCTTATGGAGGTCCTTTGCCACTTCTGCTGTGAACACCATCACATTGTTTATAACCTCCTCTAACTCCAGGGGTACTTTTGAGTCCATTTAACACTCTGCCATTTCACCCAGCCCGATGAAGCGGGATTCTGTGGCCCTCGAAAACATGTTGGCTGTTTTTTGCCCTGCGTGTTGTAACAAGTTGTACAAGTAAAACTTTGCACTCCTAAGGGTTTTTTATTTGGTGCTCTCTTTAAACTGTTACACTTGGATTTCTTAACTCAGATGAATGTCTTCTCCTGGGGGTCCCAGTCTCCGTGGTGAGCTGCCGAATACAGGCCAGTTGGGCTCCAGTGATGACTGTCCGTATTTTGATAACCTGCAAAAATTCTGGTCAACCCCCCCTCTACCAATACCTTTGGGCCTTATGGAGGATAGTCATGGCTGACCCCTCTTCCTGGTGTGCTGGCACTCATGGTCTCCATTGTGCAGGGGCCCCTTACATTGCATGCAGTGATACAAAGCCCAAGGCTACCTGTTGCATATAAAAAGTTGAGGTCACTGAATGTTCTGGTAGAGGGACTCTGCTCATCGAAGCCAGTATTTGATCACCTTCCAGCAGAAGCCATAGCTGGGAACACAAGCGAGGGATAACCTACCCAGGAAGAGGTAGTCAATATAACCTCAGGCACTGGCTTACATCATGTCTAAAGCTGAACAAGTGAGGGATAACCTACCCAGGAAGAGGTGGCCCATATAACCGCAGGCACTGGCTTACATCATGTCTATAGCTGAACAAGCGAGGGATAACCTACCCAGGAAGAGGTGGCCCATATAACCGCAGGCACTGGCTTACATCATGTCTATAGCTGAACAAGCGAGGGATAACCTACCCAGGAAGAGGTGGCCCATATAACCGCAGGCACTGGCTTACATCATGTCTATAGCTGAACAAGCGAGGGATAACCTACCCAGGAAGAGGTGGCCCATATAACCGCAGGCACTGGCTTACATCATGTCTATAGCTGAACAAGCGAGGGATAACCTACCCAGGAAGAGGTAGTCCATATAACCCCAGGCACTGGCTTACATCATGTCTATAGCTGAACAAGCGAGGGATAACCTACCCAGGAAGAGGTGGCCCATATAACCGCAGGCACTGGCTTACATCATGTCTTTAGCTGAACAAGTGAAGCAGAATTATGAACAGCCAACCAAGAAAAATATTGGCCTACAGAGAGGAATAACATTTATGACCCAATCTGTTTCTAGCCTCAACACGGCAGTCCCCAAGCAGGAGATCTGTTATTTCTCCACTTAACAGGCCAAACTGGCCTGGAAAAGTGACAGTGACAGGGGTTAGGACCTCTGACATAAGCCATGATGAAGGGGCAATTTCCATTCCCCAAAATGCATTGGCGTTTTTATACAACCAGTGTCTGATCTTGTATGGAAATAAACTTATTTGTGGAAACTCTGTGAAGGTCACCCACTGATAACTTATAATCAACAAACATTATTCAAGTGAGCCACACATGCTACCAGTCCCTGAGATCTGGCCCTGTGATGTTTTTTACCCTTATGGGCCTTATCCAGCCACAGATGGATCAAATCACAGGTGAAGATGCTGGATGTGAAGGTCCTGGGCTGGTGTGGTTACACGTGGTCTGCGGTTGTGAGGCCGGTTGGATGTCCTGCCAAATTCTCTGAAACGCCTTTGGAGACGACTTATGGTAGAGAAATGAACATTCAATCCCTTGGCAACAGCTCTGCTGGACATTCCTGCAGTCAGCGTGCCACACAATTCTGTACACAATTCCTGGAAGCTGAAAGCATCCCAGTTCTTGCATGGCCAGCATACTCACCGGACATGTCACCCATTCAGCATGGTTGGGATGCTCTGGATCGGCGTATAGGACAGCGTGTTCCAGGTCCTGCCAATATCCAGCAACTTCGCACAGCCATTGAAGAGGAGAGGACCAACATTCCACAGGAACCAATCATCAACCTGATCAACTCTATGCCAAGGAGATGTGTTCACTGCATGAGGCAAATGGTGGTCACACCAGATACTGACTGGTTTTTGGACCCCCCGGACCCCCCAATACAGTAAAACTGCACATTGTAGAGGGTCCTTTTATTGTGGGCAGCCTAAGGCACACCTGTGCAATAATCATGCTGTCCAATCAGCATCTTGATATGCCCCCCCTGTGAGGGGGACGGATTATCTCAGAAAAGCAGAAGTGATCACTAACACAGATTTACACAGATTTGTGAAGAATATTGGAGAGAAATCGGCCTTTTGTGTCCATAGAAAAAGTCTGAGATCTTTGAGTTCAGCTCATGAAAAATGGGGGTAAAAACAAAAGTTTTGTGTTTAGAATTTTACTCAGTGTAAATTCCACATAGATCAGAAATAACAAACTGACATCTAGGAAACGATATTGTCTTGTTCTTATTTGAAAATTGGGGCCATGCCAGCGGACAGGCGGCTTCTAAACCCCAAACCCCAGAGGATCTCCGCGGTCTCCTCAGTTTGTAGTGTAATATAATGTAGCAGGTTTTCCTGGCATTGGGCCTGATGTGGGTCAGCCATTGGTACCGGTTACCTCTCCAGCCCATGTGAGCTGCAACCCTGGGTGTGAGGACTGAGACATTGACAACTCCGCCATCTTTGTTTGGTTGTTTTATTGTATTGTTAGGGGATGGGAGAAGAGAATGAGTGGGATACTCCTTTGGCTCAACTAAGTACAACTCCGGGACTTTTATAGCAAAAATGCCCGTTAGCGGTGTCCTGACGCCAGCCGACGCTTCCTGATGCTCTGAACACACTGTATCTCTGAACGCTGTGCTGGAACTCCGACTGAAGCCCAGAAGATCCAGGACTGTAGAATATTGAACTTCTGACACTGCTGGCATTTACAAGTCACTGACTACCCCCTCCGGCCTTGCACTGGCTTGAGGTAGCTTGTTGTGAATTCCTGTATGTCTGCAACTCATAACTGATGCACTACACACTGGGCACTGACTCTTCAGGGCCCAAACTGCAGGCGCCCCCTTTAACTCTTCAGGGTCCCCTGACTAGGTACCCCCTCTGTCACTTCAGGTTTCTCTATCTAGGTGCCCCCTTTACAGCTAGCTGACACTTGGATCCTAGAACCTTTTCCGGAGTGGTCCCCACTGACTCTAGGGAGACCCCCAGGGGCAATACTCAGTACTCACTACCTGTGTAGGCTTTCCTGGGACTGGACCCCTCTCTCTCTCCGCTGGTTCTCGGCACACCGGATCCCCGCAGCTCAACTCAGCATCCTCTGTATTCTCAGACAGCACCCCGAGACATCCACTTCCTCAAACAGGAGGAGAGACAGCCGTTCTTTCCCTCCTGGGACTCTGCTCCCGCCAAAGACGCCCAGTCATGCACTCCCCTCAGACTTATACCCACTCCCAGAATCCCTTGCGGCAGAATCTGCCTTCTGGGGTAGTTACAAGCCTGAATGTGTCCCTGATTGGGTTTCCTCCACTGCCCTATGAGAAGCCTCTCACAGAGTCAGTGGGGAGACTCCCCTCTCAGCAGACACACCTGGAAGCCATGACACCCTAACCAAAAAGAAATCATGGCCCTGCTGTGAGGCAGACAAGGCCCACTATGCATTTACCTAGCACCTACCTGTAGGGTGCTACACCAACAAAAATGTAAGCGCTGCACCACTGCTGAGAGGTCCAAATACAACTTTATGGTCACATGTTCATGAAAAAAACACCTTTGGGATACAGAGTAAAAATAAATAATTAATACAAATTAACGGTCTTAAATCGTCATACAAATATATATTTGAAATCAAATGATTGGAATATGAATTAAAAAATATTATTCTTTCGCAATTACATGGTGGGGTGGATTTCTGCCAGTCATTTTGTGCCACCCCCCCTCTAGCCTGTGTCTTAGAATAAGAGGGAGGTGAAGCCTCCATCAATCTAGATGTAATATCCCACCCCCTTGTGTTTAGCTGGTTAGTGGGTGTGGAGGGGGGAGGGAGTGAACTGTGATGTATACGCCCACATGTGTGACTCTATAGTCACATGGGGCTGCTCAGATGTGATAGAGAAAATGCTCAGCATAGAAACTCACTGAGAACTGAGCATGTGCAGAGCTGCCACCACAGCTGCAAAATCCCCAACTGCAGTGGGGACATGGACAGGAGGGGGCGATAGAGAGCAGCAGGATCAACCAGGATTTTTGCAGAATACAGAAAGGGAATCTCATAGTAATGAGTGAGTATGAACTGCATGGAATTCACCATTTATTTATTTATCATTTTTTATGATGGGGGTTTAATGACACTTTAAACTCTTCTACCCCCCTCCCCCCAGCATCCCCTGAGTACATACAATGAGTGATGGGCACACTAAGTGCTGGTGTGTGATCAGAATTCCTTCACCCCCAGCTGCTCATTGTCTGATAAGTAGAATTCCTGTTACCTTTCATGGAGGAGAAATGTCTCCCATAAGAGTCTCATCTGATTGGGGGACTTTAATGTAATCGCCTCCCTTATGGCGCAGAGACCTCCCCCCGTCTCCGGAGTGCTCTTAGTTTGCACAGAATAATGAAAACTTCCATGTTTGTTCTGTAAATCCTGATCATTTTTTATTTACTTTGACGCAAAAGCAGATCTTATTCTTCCGTACCATCTGCTCATATATTATTGTGCTTAGATTTCCATTGAAACTTACAATGCCATGAAAAAGTATTCACACCCCCAGAAATTTCCCACATTTTCTCATCTTACCCCCAGAAATGTATTTTATTGGGATTTTATGTGATAGACGACACAAAGTGGCCATAATTGTGAAGTGGAAGGAAAATGATAAATGATACAAATAAATCTGTGAAAAGTGTGGCTGCATTTGTATTCACCCCCCGGAGTCAATACTTTGTAGCTCCGCCTTTCCCTGCAATTACAGCTGCAAGTCTTTTTGGGGATGTCTCTACCAGCTTTGCACATCTAGAGAGGACATTTCTGCCCATTCTTCTTTGCAGAATATCTCATCTCTGTCAGATTGGATGGAGAGCGTCTGTGAACAGCAATTTTCAAGTCTTGCCACAGATTCTCAATGTGATTTAGGTCTGGACTGTGACTGGGCCATTCTAACACATGAAACCATTCCATTGTAGCTCTGGCTGGATGTTTCGGGTCGTTGTCCTGCTGGAAGGTGAACCTCCGCCACAGTCTCAAGTCTTTTCTTCTAAGATTGTCCTGTATTTGTCTCCATCCATCTTCCCATCACCTCTGACCAGCTTCCCTGTTACGGGTGAAGAAAAGCATCCCCACACCATGATGCTGCCACCACCATGTTTCACAGTGGGGATGGTGTGTTCAGGGTGATGGGCAGTGTTAGTTTTCCCCCACATATAGAGTTTTTCTTTTAGGCCAAAACTTTGAATTTTGGTCTCCTCTGATCAGAGCTCCTCCCCCCACATGTTTGCTCCTCCCACACATGGCTTCTCCCAAACTGCAAACAGGACTTCTTATGTCTTTCTTCTTGTATAAGAAATAAGTGCGCTGTCAAAGAAATGAAGATAAAAATCTTCACCCGTGTGAACAAAAACAAAGTATTGTCTGAATCATGCCATGTATCATCTTTTGTATTAATAAAGCTATTGGTATAACAATAATATATTATAATCTATAATATATATAATTACATATTGTTTTTGTGATTAATCACTATGCTTTAATTATGTTCAATTTGTAACAATGAATATACATCCAGCATATCAGATATTTACATTAGGATTTATAACAGTAGCAAAATTACAGTTATGAAGTAGCAACAAAAACCATGTCTTGGTAGGGGCCCGGCTGGTCAGTTTAGGTGGACGGCCATGTCTTGGTAGGGGCCCGGCTGGTCAGTTTAGGTGGACGGCCATGTCTTGGTAGGGGCCCGGCTGGTCAGTTTAGGTGGACGGCCATGTCTTGGTAGGGGCCCGGCTGGTCAGTTTAGGTGGACGGCCATGTCTTGGTAGGGGCCCGGCTGGTCAGTTTAGGTGGACGGCCATGTCTTGGTAGGGGCCCGGCTGGTCAGTTTAGGTGGACGGCCATGTCTTGGTAGGGGCCCGGCTGGACAGTTTAGGTGGACGGCCATGTCTTGGTAGGGGCCCGGCTGGTCAGTTTAGGTGGACGGCCATGTCTTGGTAGGGTTGCCCGGCTGGTCAGTTTAGGTGGACGGCCATGTCTTGGTAGGGTTGCAGTTGTGCCATACTCTTTCCATTTTCCCATGATGGATTGAACAGCGCTCCGTGAGATGGTCAAAGCTTGGGAGATTTTTATAACCTAACCCTGCTTTACACTTCTCCACAACTTTATCCCTGACCTGTCTGCTGTGTTCCTTGGCCTTCATGATGCTGTTTGTTCACTAAGATTCTCTAACAAACCTCTGAGGGCGTCACAGAACAGCTGTATTTATACTGAGATTATATTACACACAGGGGGACTCTATTTACTAATTAGGTGACTTCTGAAGGTAATTGGTTCCCCTATATTTTAGTTCGGGGTATCGGAGTAAAGGGGGGTGAATACAAATGCAGCCACACTTTTCACAGATTTATTTGTATCATTTATCATTTTCCTTCCACTTCACAATTATGGCCACTTTGTGTCGGTCTATCACATAAAATCCCAATAAAACACATTAATGTTTTTGGTTGTAACATGAGAAAATGTGGGAAATGTCAGGGGGTGTGAATACTTTTTCAAGGCATTTTCTATCACTTTACCCCCCAAAAAAAAAAAAAAAAAAGAATGAAACTAATATACCTTAAGAGCTGACTCCGGCTGGCTTAAAGGGAAAGCCTGTTTTTATTTCAGTTCTAAAAAATAAAATTTGACAAACTGTGTTTTTTATTTTTGTTAATCAGGTCTCTCTTATAGCCGTTCCCAGCCAGAGTTCCATGAAACCCCAGAGATCCTCCAGAGGTTGCTCGGGGTTCCTGAGCTGTGCTTGATTGTCCTCCCATTAGATGCCTGCATAGTTCTGTGATTGTTGCCACTTGGCAGAGCTAACTGCATGGCACCAGTGATCTTTTTAGCTGTCTGTAAGGGTTGCAATCTGATCAATGAAAGGGGCAATTTTTCTACTGCCCCCCCCCCCCCCCCCCAATGAATTGGTTTTAACATGGGATCCCTGTGACCTGAACATTATTTTATGGTAAAAAGGTTGGGAAAGGTTGCTGTAGAACAGGGGTGCCCAACTGTGACCCGATGAGACCTCTGATGTGGCCCGCAACCTTGCGCTCCTCCACCTTCCGTTTGAGGATCCCCACAGATGCTCAATAGGGTTTAGGTCTGGAGACGCTTGGCCAGTCCATCACCTTTACCCTCAGCTTCTTTAGCAAGGCAGTGGTCATCTTGGAGGTGTTTGGGGTCGTTATGTTGGAATATTGCCCTGCCCCCCAGTCTCTGAAGGGAGGGGATCATGCTCTGCTTCAGTATGTCACAGTACATGTTGGCATTCATGGTTCCCTCAATGAACTGTAGCCCCAGACCATGACACCCCCACCACCATGCTTGACTGTAGGAAGACACACTTGTCTTTGTACTCCACCTTTGTCTTTGTGTGGTGGCCCCCACACACGCCTGACACCATCTGACACCAAATAAGTTTATCTTGGTCTCCTCAGAGCACAGGAGACGGTTCCAGTAATCCATGTCCTTAGTCTGCTTGTCTTCAGCAAACTGTTTGCCGGCTTTCTTGTCCATCATCTTTAGAAGAGGCTTCCTTCTGGGATGACAGACCAATTTGATGCAGTGTGCGGCGTATGGTCTGAGCACTGACAGGCTGACCCCTCCCCCACCCCTTCAACCTCTGCAGCAATGCTGGCAGCACTCATACGTCTATTTCCCAAAGACAACCTCTGGATATGACGCTGAGCACGGCACTCAACTTCTTTGGTGGACCATGGTCAGGCCTGTTCTGAGTGGAACCTGTCCTGTTATACCGCTGTATGGTCTTGGCCACCGTGCTGCAGCTTAGTTTCAGGGTTTGGCAATCTTCCTATAGCCTAGGCCATCTTTATCTACAGTAACAATTCTTTTTTTCAGATCCTCAGAGTTCTTTGCCATGAGGTGCCATGTTGAACTTCCAGTGACCAGTATGAGAGAGTGAGAGCGATAACACCAAATTTACCACACCTGCTCCCCATTCACACCTGAGACCTTGTAACACTAACGAGTCACATGACACCGGGGAGGGAAAATGGCTAATTGGGCCCAATTTGGACATTGTCACTTAGGGGTGTACTGACTTTTGTTGCCAACGGTTTAGACATTAATGGCTGTGTGTTGAGTTATTTTGAGGGGACAGTAAATTTACACTGTTATACAAGCTGTACACTCACTACTTTACATTGTAGCAAAGTCTCATTTCTTCAGTGTTGTCACATGGGAGGGGTGTACTTACTTTTGTGAGATACTGTACTAGAAGTCTATGGCAAAGCACAGCTAACCCGTAGGAAAGCCACAGATGCACTGCGCTGCTCCTGCGGTGTGGGAAAACCGCAGAAAATCACTGTGAAAGCAGTCTTAGGCCTCTTTCACACCATCAGTCCAATCAGATCCTCCTGCCTATTTTTCAGGTGGACCCAATTGGACCCTCCATTCACCTCTTCAGTGACACCCACCTCCAATCTGATCTGCTAAAAAAATCAGAAGGGGATCCATCCTCTCCTGTCTGGGCGGATCGGAGGGCCCATAGAGTAGAGCGGGCGGTGTCCATGTCCATTCTGTATATACAGAGCGATCGTGGACTTGTCATCCTCCCACTGTGGCCAGCGACCGGTTACCAAGTCGCCTAAGTGGCCCTCGCACTTCAAAAGGTTGGGCACCCCTGCTCTAGAAGATGTCAGAATATCAGACGTCCTGTGCATTCCCAGCCAAGCGGATGGATCTTCCTTTACCATGTGTACCTGGCTATTTATAGCTGCTATGTTGTAAACTAAAGATTATTTACAGAGCCAATCTTAGATGTATGATCACAACTGAACGAGGAGCGACTGCTCGGGCTTATATTGACTCTCGCTATTTTCACCTATAGACCGACATGACTGGGATAGACAGTAGCCTGGGAATGGACAGAAATAAGTCATTAATATCTCGCTATATACAGCGCATTGAGGGAGAGTCGAAAAAAAAAAAATGCAGATTTTACATTTCTTCCATTTATACATAAATCTGTGTTTTATAGTTTGGGTTACAGTTATAATTTATTTAAGAGGGAAATCTTGTATTGTTTTCCTATATCAGTCGCAGCTTGCCTGACCTATTCCCGTCTCCAGGTTATTCTCCTCCTCTAACACCCGGGAGGCATTGCTGCTACTGCACACCTCTGCCTGCTGGCAATAGAGACAACCTATAGTATAATTGTATTGGGTGCAAGTTTGTAAGCTGAAGTTTATTCTTATATTTTGTCCTGCTAGGCCATGGTCTCTTCTAGATCTGTCAGAGACACCATGGAAAGTTTCCTTCCTATAACTTCCCACTCCACCATACTTCTCCCTATGGGAAGGACAGTTGTAGGTTGTTCCTCTGGGCCCCAGGAAGAGATAGGTCCCTGCATCCTGCCATGTGCCGAGGCCAAAGACCTAAGAGAGACCGACTCAAAATGGACATCCTCACAAGAAGTCATGGGGGAACAACCTACCTGACAGGACCCCCCACTTTACTATTCTTCAGTTATGAATGACCACAGAAGTGATCAGTATGGATCACTCGTTGTGTTTAGTTAGGAAAGGAAGGGGCCCAATAAACATGTCTCCACCCTAAATTTGATCCCCCTATGTGTCCGTAGCAGCTTACAGTCAGCAGGAGGGAGATGAGGAGAAGCTGGCAGTACTGTGGGGGGATTGGTGCTGCAGAGATCCTAGACAGGAGAGGGGGTGACCAGAGCTGTAGAGGAACCAATTACTGGAACTGATCCCCCAGTCACTCCCCCTGTAGCCCAGTTACTGGAACTGATCCCCCAGTCACTCCCCCTGTAGCCCAGTTACTAGGACTGATCCCCCAGTCACTCCCCCTGTAGCCCAGTTACTGGGACTGATTCCCCCAGTCACTCCCCCTGTAGCCCAGTTACTGGGACTGATCCCCCAGTCACTCCCCCTGTAGCCCAGTTACTAGGACTGATCCCCCAGTCGTTCCCCCTGTAGCCCAGTTACTGGAACTGATCCCCCAGTCACTCCCCCTGTAGCCCAGTTACTAGGACTGATCCCCCAGTCGTTCCCCCTGTAGCAGCTGACAGCAGGTGGGAGGGAGAGGAGGAGAAGCTGGCAGTGCTGTGGGGGAATCGGAGCTGCGGAGATCCTAGACAGGAGAAGGGGTGACCAGAGCCACAGAGAGCCCAGTTACTGGGACTAACCCCCAGTTGTTCCCCCTGTAGCAGCTGACAGCAGGCAGGAGGGAGAGGAGGAGAAGCTGGCAGTGCTATGGGGGAATCGGAGCTGCGGAGATCCTAGACAGGAGATAGGGGGACCAGAGCCATAGAGAGCCCAGTTACTGGGACTGATCCCCCAGTCGCTCCCCTGTAGCAGCTGACAGCAGGTGGGAGGGAGAGGAGGAGAAGCTGGCAGGGCTGTTGGGGAATCAGAGGTGTGGAGATCCTAGACAGGAGAGGGGGGGGGCCCAATTACTGGGACTGACCCCCAGTCGTTCCCCCTGTAGCAGGTGGGAGGGAGAGGAGGAGAAGTTGGCTGTTCTGCAGGGGAGGAGCTGACTGCACCATAATGCTGCCCAGGCCCCTATGTTGAACTGATGGGGCCCAGACCCCATACAGAAGAACCAGTCCAGTGCTACCCCCTTATCAGCAGCTGACAAAACAAACCACATTTAGTGCATCAAATGGCAGATGGAGTGTGAGATCGGCTCATCACAGATATTCAGATACTGGAGATAAATTTGGTCAACCCCAGTGAAAAACATACAGAAATCCTAAAATTCTAATTTTTTTTATGGCCCATTCCAATGGGGGCCATACAACCACTCCCAAATTTAGTCAAGCCCCACCCATCATCAGCAAGCCCCACCTCTTTGTGTTGGGTTTCTCTGAAATGTCTTACAGAAAAAAGAAAACTCAGATGGAAATTCTCTTAAAAATCCTGATCTAACCTCGGAGTGTTTCTGCGGCAGCGATCGCTTGACTTCCCATAACAGCCGCCATTAATGGCGATCCTCGGATAAAAAAACATCTCATTAACATAGAAATGTTTAAAAAGTAATTTGGAAATCTCTCCTCTAATTCTCTGTAATGTCTGTACAATCATTTCCCTCCAATTTCCCCGTCTAATTACTTTGTAATAAAGTTACGTCTGACATTTGTGTAACTTACGGGGGGTAAACATCTGATAGCTGGTATACGGTGCACCGCACTCCACTAATCTCTGACAAATGGAGCCTCACAGTGCCGGCTCATTTATTCAATATGCCCCCAACCATGGAACAGAGCCGGCTTCGAAGAGCGACCCGCTGTCTGCACTGCGTGGTCTTTCCTTCACCATCGCTCAATGTCTGGGAGGTTCAACCACTTTACGACCACTCACAGTAATATTACTGCGGCAGAGTGGCTCGTTATCGTCTGACGACGTAGTACTACGTCGTCAGACACTCCCCCTTCTGGGCGGCGCTTGCGCGCCGCCGGAGGCTCGCTCCCGCTGTTTTCATTCACAGCGGGAGTCGGGCCAGGGGAGGAGCAGCGGCGATTGCTGCTGCTCTTACCCGATCGTCGGGGATCGAGATCTCCATAGTGACAGGGAGTGACAGATCGGACTTTTCAGCATAGCTGGACATCCGATCTGTCCATGACTCACTCAGTCACCTCCCCCCCTACACGTCAGTAAGCACCAGGCATACATTAACCCCTCCCTCTCCAATAAAATTAACCCCTTCCCTGCCAGTGTCATTTTTACAGTAACAGTGCATATATATAGCACTGATTACTGCAGTAATGTCACTGGTAACCCCAAAAGTGTCAAAAATGTCAGTCAAGGGTCCGATCTGTCCGCCGCAATGTCGCAGTCCCGCAAAAAAAATCGCAGATCGCCGCCATTACGCGTTAAAAAAAAAAACACCAAAAATGACAGAAATCTTTCCCTTTGTTAGTAAACGCAATAACTTTTGCGCAAACCAATCAAAATACGCTTATTGCGATTTTTTTTACCAAACATAGGTAGCAGAAAACAAATTGGCCAAAAATTTTTAAAAAAATTGGTTTTTACATCTTTTTTGGGGGGAATTTCATATAAAAAAATGTTAAAAATATTGTTATTTTTTCAAAATAAACGCTTTTTTTTGTTTATAGCGCAAAAAGTAAAAATCGCACAGGTGATCAAATACCACCAAAAAGAAAGCTCTGTTTGTGGGAAAAAAAGGACGTAAATTTCGTTTGGGTACAGCGTCGCACGACCGCGCAATTGTCAGTTGAAGTCGCACAGCGCCGAATCGCAAAAAGTGGCCCAGATGTAAGACAGCAAAATCCTCCGGTGGTAAAGTGGTTAAAGAAATCTAAATGGGGTGACCAGAGGATGAGCGGAAGATGAGCAAAAGATGAGCGGAGGATGACTAAAGGATGATTGGAGGATGAGCGGAGGATAAGCGGGGGATGAGCAGAAGATGACTGGAGGATGAGCGGAGGAAATGCAGAGTATGAGCGGAGGATGAGTGGAAGATGAGCGGAGGATGAGCGAAAGATAACTGGAGGATGAGCAAAGGATGACTGGCGGATGAGCGGGGGATGAGCGGAAGGTGCCTGGGGGATGAGCAGAGGATGCCTGAAGGATGAGCGGAGGATGAGTGGAAGATAAGCGGAGGATGAGCAGAGGATGTCTGGAGGATGAGTGCTGGGTTCAGGAGTGCGCTATGTACAGAGGGCAGGGTTCAGGAGTGTGCTATGTACAGAGTGCAGAGTTCAGGAATGCGCTAAATACAATATAAAGGAGTGTGCTACATACAGTGTGCTGAGTTCAGGAGTGCGCTATGTACAGAGGGCAGGGTTCAGGAGTGTGCTATGTACAGAGTGCAGAGTTCAGGAGTGCGCTAAATACAATATAAAGGAGTGTGCTACATACAGTGTGCTGAGTTCAGGAGTGCGCTATGTACAGAGGGCAGGGTTCAGGAGTGTGCTATGTACAGAGTGCAGAGTTCAGGAGTGCGCTAAATACAATATAAAGGAGTGTGCTACATACAGTGTGCTGAGTTCAGGAGTGCGCTATGTACAGAGGGCAGGGTTTAGGAGTGTGCTATGTAAAGATTGCAGAGTTCAGGAGTGCGCTAAATACAATATAAAGGAGTGTGCTACATACAGTGTGCTGAGTTCAGGAGTGTGCTATGTACAGAGGGCAGGGTTTAGGAGTGTGCTATGTACAGAGTGCAGAGTTCAGGAGTGCGCTAAATACAATATAAAGGAGTGTGCTACATACAGTGTGCTGAGTTCAGGAGTGCGCTATGTACAGAGGGCAGGGTTCAGGAGTGTGTTATGTACAGAGTGCAGAGTTCAGGAGTGCGCTAAATACAATATAAAGGAGTGTGCTACATACAGTGTGCTGAGTTCAGGAGTGCGCTATGTACAGAGGGCAGGGTTCAGGAGTGTGCTATGTACAGAGTGCAGAGTTCAGGAGTGCGCTAAATACAATATAAAGGAGTGTGCTACATACAGTGTGCTGAGTTCAGGAGTGCGCTATGTACAGAGGGCAGGGTTTAGGAGTGTGCTATGTAAAGATTGCAGAGTTCAGGAGTGCGCTAAATACAATATAAAGGAGTGTGCTACATACAGTGTGCTGAGTTCAGGAGTGTGCTATGTACAGAGGGCAGGGTTTAGGAGTGTGCTATGTACAGAGTGCAGAGTTCAGGAGTGCGCTAAATACAATATAAAGGAGTGTGCTACATACAGTGTGCTGAGTTCAGGAGTGCGCTATGTACAGAGGGCAGGGTTCAGGAGTGTGTTATGTACAGAGTGCAGAGTTCAGGAGTGCGCTAAATACAATATAAAGGAGTGTGCTACATACAGTGTGCTGAGTTCAGGAGTGCGCTATGTACAGAGGGCAGGGTTCAGGAGTGTGCTATGTACAGAGTGCAGAGTTCAGGAGTGCGCTAAATACAATATAAAGGAGTGTGCTACATACAGTGTGCTGAGTTCAGGAGTGCGCTATGTACAGAGGGCAGGGTTCAGGAGTGTGCTACATACAGAGTGCAGAGTTCAGGAGTGCGCTAAATACAATATAAAGGAGTGTGCTACATACAGTGTGCTGAGTTCAGGAGTGCGCTATGTACAGAGTGCAGGGTTCAGGAGAGCGCTATGTACAGAGTACAGAGTTCAGGAGTGCGCTAAATACAATATAAAGGAGTGTGCTACATACAGTGTGCTGAGTTCAGGAGTGCGCTATGTACAGAGGGCAGGGTTCAGGAGTGTGTTATGTACAGAGTGCAGAGTTCAGGAGTGCGCTAAATACAATATAAAGGAGTGTGCTACATACAGTGTGCTGAGTTCAGGAGTGCGCTATGTACAGAGGGCAGGGTTCAGGAGTGTGCTATGTACAGAGTGCAGAGTTCAGGAGTGCGCTAAATACAATATAAAGGAGTGTGCTACATACAGTGTGCTGAGTTCAGGAGTGCGCTATGTACAGAGGGCAGGGTTCAGGAGTGTGCTACATACAGAGTGCAGAGTTCAGGAGTGCGCTAAATACAATATAAAGGAGTGTGCTACATACAGTGTGCTGAGTTCAGGAGTGCGCTATGTACAGAGGGCAGGGTTTAGGAGTGTGCTATGTAAAGATTGCAGAGTTCAGGAGTGCGCTAAATACAATATAAAGGAGTGTGCTACATACAGTGTGCTGAGTTCAGGAGTGTGCTATGTACAGAGGGCAGGGTTTAGGAGTGTGCTATGTACAGAGTGCAGAGTTCAGGAGTGCGCTAAATACAATATAAAGGAGTGTGCTACATACAGTGTGCTGAGTTCAGGAGTGCGCTATGTACAGAGGGCAGGGTTCAGGAGTGTGTTATGTACAGAGTGCAGAGTTCAGGAGTGCGCTAAATACAATATAAAGGAGTGTGCTACATACAGTGTGCTGAGTTCAGGAGTGCGCTATGTACAGAGGGCAGGGTTCAGGAGTGTGCTATGTACAGAGTGCAGAGTTCAGGAGTGCGCTAAATACAATATAAAGGAGTGTGCTACATACAGTGTGCTGAGTTCAGGAGTGCGCTATGTACAGAGGGCAGGGTTTAGGAGTGTGCTATGTAAAGATTGCAGAGTTCAGGAGTGCGCTAAATACAATATAAAGGAGTGTGCTACATACAGTGTGCTGAGTTCAGGAGTGTGCTATGTACAGAGGGCAGGGTTTAGGAGTGTGCTATGTACAGAGTGCAGAGTTCAGGAGTGCGCTAAATACAATATAAAGGAGTGTGCTACATACAGTGTGCTGAGTTCAGGAGTGCGCTATGTACAGAGGGCAGGGTTCAGGAGTGTGTTATGTACAGAGTGCAGAGTTCAGGAGTGCGCTAAATACAATATAAAGGAGTGTGCTACATACAGTGTGCTGAGTTCAGGAGTGCGCTATGTACAGAGGGCAGGGTTCAGGAGTGTGCTATGTACAGAGTGCAGAGTTCAGGAGTGCGCTAAATACAATATAAAGGAGTGTGCTACATACAGTGTGCTGAGTTCAGGAGTGCGCTATGTACAGAGGGCAGGGTTTAGGAGTGTGCTATGTAAAGATTGCAGAGTTCAGGAGTGCGCTAAATACAATATAAAGGAGTGTGCTACATACAGTGTGCTGAGTTCAGGAGTGTGCTATGTACAGAGGGCAGGGTTTAGGAGTGTGCTATGTACAGAGTGCAGAGTTCAGGAGTGCGCTAAATACAATATAAAGGAGTGTGCTACATACAGTGTGCTGAGTTCAGGAGTGCGCTATGTACAGAGGGCAGGGTTCAGGAGTGTGTTATGTACAGAGTGCAGAGTTCAGGAGTGCGCTAAATACAATATAAAGGAGTGTGCTACATACAGTGTGCTGAGTTCAGGAGTGCGCTATGTACAGAGGGCAGGGTTCAGGAGTGTGCTATGTACAGAGTGCAGAGTTCAGGAGTGCGCTAAATACAATATAAAGGAGTGTGCTACATACAGTGTGCTGAGTTCAGGAGTGCGCTATGTACAGAGGGCAGGGTTCAGGAGTGTGCTACATACAGAGTGCAGAGTTCAGGAGTGCGCTAAATACAATATAAAGGAGTGTGCTACATACAGTGTGCTGAGTTCAGGAGTGCGCTATGTACAGAGTGCAGGGTTCAGGAGAGCGCTATGTACAGAGTACAGAGATCAGGAGTGTGCTACATACAGAGTGCAGAGTTCAGGAGTGCACTACATACAGAGTTCAGAAGTGCGCTACATACAGAGTGCTGAGTTCAGGAGTGCACTACGTACATAGTGCAGAGTTCAGGAGTGCGCTATGTACAGAGAGAAGAGTTCAGGAGTGCACTACATACAGAGTGCAGAGTTCAGGAGTGCGCTATGTACAGAGAGGAGTTCAGGATTGGACTACATACAGAGTGCAGAGTAAAGGAGTGTACTGTGTAGTTGCAGGGAGATCATTGGTCGTCATCTGTTTCCTGCCATGAGTGCATGCAGGGCAGGCAAGTATATGTGAGAGCTGAGAGCCGCCAAGAGGAAAGCTGTCCTTGTAAGTGATAGTTGTGAGTGGAGAGCAGAGGGTAAGAGCCAGAGGTGGCTGAATGGAGTTCCATCACAATCTGGCTAAAAAAAAAAGGCTCTGGCTGCAGGGGCCACATGAAATGGCCTGGAGGGCTGGATTCGGCCCCAGGCCTTGTGTTTGACACATGTGGTTTAGAGTTTAATTTTTGGAAAAGGGTATTTCCGAAATAGGGAGGGTATGGGAGATGGGGATTTTAATCTGCCCAAGGTAGTCAGTATGACAACATAAAAAATCACAAAAATCTTTTATTTATACACAAAAGTTTATAAACAGGTGGAGTATGCACTCCATAAAAGATAATATATTCTATACATAGACATATACCACCATCTATGCTTGAATAAATAACCAAATGTATGTGGATGGACGCGTTTCATCCAGAATAAGGGCTTCTTCAGGATCCACTTACAATATTTTAGGAACTTATAGCTAGTAAACAATGCAAACACAGTGTATTAGTTACAAAGGTACTAGGGATGGGCCGAACATCCCCCAACTGGGGAAATGCTCTAACCCGAACAGTGAACCCTATTGAAGTCTATGGGAGCCGAACAAGAAAAATCAAAAAGTGCCCGTTTTGAAGGGTTATATGTTGATGGAGACAAAGGCCTCTTCCCGATACCCCGGGGCTGTGGTTGTCATGTGTCCGGGTGGGGGGCTTATTGGAATCTGGAAGCCCCCTTTAACAAGGGGGCCCCCAGATCCCGCCCCCCCCATATGAATGGGTATCGGTACATTGTACCCCTACCCATTCACCAAAAAAGTGTCAAAAAATAATAACAACAAGAAACAATTTTGACAATTCCTTTATTAAATAATAAAAAAATAATGTCCCTCGATGAAAATCTATCGTCAATCACGACGCTCGCTGGATCTAAAAAAAAAATTAAGAACGCTCCGCCTCCTGGGAGGCCTCCTGCCATCTGCCCGCTCTGCACAGTTCTTGTTTAGGCAAGGGGCGGGGTCACATGGCTATGTCACCCGGTTACACCGCCCCTTCTGATGTCACGTGATGTGCACCCACCCTCCCATGTTGAGGCCATGTTGCCTGGTAATGTTCAGAAGGGGAGGCTGCTCGATTGCCCCCCCCCCCTTTCATGACCTGCCAGGCTGCGTGCCCGGATAAGGGTCTGGTATGGATTTTGGGGGGGTCCCACACTGTTTTTTTTTTTTTAAATTTTGGAGTGGGACTGGGGGAGCCGTTGTTTTCTTTGTTTTTTTTTTTTTTCAGCTGTCAGTGGGGAAACCCATTGATAGCTGATGACTTATCACACTCACCAACCTGATCAACTGTATGGGAAAGAGATTTGTTGCACTGTGTAAGGCAAATGGTGGTCACACCAGATACTGACTGGTTTTCTGACCCCCCCCCCCTCCAATACAATAAAACTGCACATTTTAGTCCCCTTTCACCCAGGCGGACCGTTCAGATCCGCCTGTCAGTTTTTTTGGGGGATCTGAACGGTCCCCTCATGCATCTCTATGGGGCATCGGATGTCAACAGAGACATGTCCACTGACATCCAATCCGATCCGTCAAATCTGGATTGATGGAAACCCTATTTTCCATCCGTCCAGCGGATCGGATGGGATTGGATGAGAACGGACAGACGGTCCATTCCCATCCGATTCCCCCATAGAGATGCATGGGGAACTGACAGCTGTGTCCCCGTACACGGCGGATCGATCCCCCGCTGAGATAAGTGGATGGACAGTGTGAAAGGGGCCTTAGAGTGGCCTTTTATTGTGGCCAGCCTAAGGCACACCTGTGCAATAATCATGCTGTCCAATCAGCATCTTGATATGCCACACCTGTGAGGTGGACGGATTATCTCGGCAAAGGAGAAGTGATCACTAACACAGATTTACACAGATTTGTGAAGAATATTGGAGAGAAATCGGCCTTTTGTGTACATAGAAAAAGTCTGAGATCTTTGAGTTCAGCTCATGAAAAATGGGGGCAAAAACAAAAGTGTTGTGTTTATAATTTTGTTCGGTGTAAATTCGATCAACAAAGAAAAAAACAAACCAAAAGGAGAAAAAAGAAGTAAAAGATAAGTTTTGACTTCACTTTCACTTTAATTTCATGATTACGGTGAATAAAGAAATTGTATTTATTTTTTGTGATTGGACGCCCTTTAAATGCGGCCGCGTGCCGCTCATCACCTCGTTATATCGACCATCGCTGACACTTTAGGAAAGATATTGGCGTCTATGTAGCGAGTTGGGATGTGACGCCTCGGTAAATAACCGTAAATTTCACGGGACGGCTTTAGAATTAATGCAGTAAAAGGAGTAAATGAGAAAATGTATCCATCGGGAGATCACTTCATAGAAGTTTACGGCGTTACTGACGGCTCAATAACAATAAATCCTCAATGTTCTCTGAGAACAAAGCTCTAATACACCCCTCCCCTCCCCCGCCGTGCCCCCCTTCTTCTCCATCATTTCATGTCAGAAGCTTTTATAAGAAGCAACAAGAACATTCTGGAATGAGGTCCGGGCTTCTCTCCGCAGTCACACAAGAGGATTTCTGCATTCAACTTTAATGGGCAGATTTATAAAGAAGTAAATGCGACTATTAGGGAACATTCACCGGCGGGGAATCAGTCATTGTCATTCAAAACGCATGCAAAAAGATTCACCTGCAGAGAAAGTTTGCTGAATATCAAATTCACTGTGTTATAGATAAACCCCACAGGTGTGCACCACAAAGCTCAGACACACCTAAATCATCAAAACTAGAAAAATCAGCGCAAAAAAGTCAATGACCAATAAATAAATGTGTGAATAGATGCAAATTAAAGTGAATGTAAGGCAAATAAATATATATTAATAATAAAGTATTGTGGATAGGAAGTAAATGTGAGAAAGCGGCTGCTGACACTATCCATGTATCCACTGCATACAATATACATCAGACCAAAGAAGTGCAGCGCCGCTTATATAAATAAAAAATAATTTGGAAGAAAGAAAGTTCTTACAACCTTTATCTTCTTCAGATCCGCGCTATAGCTGAAGTACGGCTGCAGCGCGGGCTCTAATTTCCGGGAGGCCGTCTTTATACGGCCTCCCAGTAACAGGCTCCCCGCGCACTCCCGCGAGCGTGCATCGGGGAAAATCTGTGTCGGCCATGTCCCTTGGACACAGCCAATCACAGATCGTGGTGAATGGCCAATCACAGCGGCCATTTACCACGTGATCGGGCCATGCGATGAGAGATGATCTCATATGTAAACATATCTCTCATCTCTCATCGGCAGCGCTCCTTCCTCACACGGAGACTGGAGAGCCAATCAGCGGTAAGGGGACACAGAGGAATGTAATCAGGGCACTGATCACCAGTGCCCTGATTACACAATGTAAATAAAATACACTAAGTGCCCCCCATCAGTGCCCCCAATCAGTGCCCATAGTGCTGCCAGTCAGTGCCCATCAGTGCCTGCTCATCTAGGCACTGATGATCACTGACTGGCAGCACTATGGGCACTGAGTGTGGGCACTGAGTGTGCTGCCTATCAGTGCTCATCAGTGTCGCCCATCAGTGCCACCCGTCAGTGTCCATCAGTGCCACCCATCAGTGTCCAGCAGTGCCGCCTCTCAGTGCCCGTCAGTGACGAGCAGTGCCACCTCTCAGTGCTCATCAGTGCCACCTATCAGTGCGGCATATTAGTACCTCCTCATCAGTGCCACCTCATCAGTGCCCATCAGTGCAGCCTCATCAGCGCACATCAGTGAAGGAGAAAAATGTATTTATTTTCAAAATTTACTCACAGAAAATAAGAAAAACATTTTTTTTTTTCAAAATTTTCTGTCTTTTTTCTTTTTTTTTTTTTTGTAAGAAATAAGAAACCCAGAGGTGATTAAATTCCACCAAAAGAAAGCTCTGTTTGTGTGAAAAAAATGTCATATGGGTGCAGTGTAGCATGACCGCGCAATTGTCATTCAAAGTGTGAGAGCGCTGAAAGCTGAAAATTGGCCTGGATAGGAAGGGGGTGAAAGTGCCCAGTAGGCAAGTGGTTAAGAAGTGATAATAAAATTCCAAAAGAATAATTTGATGAAAAATATATGTAAATGTATAAATATATAAAAGAGTCCAACGCAAAAACCAGTGCAAAACCGCCAATAAATATTCATAAATCTGAAGGTGCCGCTGCCTGAAAATGAACCTTTAGATGTGCAATCCTTCCCCGTATACAAATTAGCCGCTCACCTCATGTTCTGACCTAGGGGTGTAACTACAGGGGTTGCAGGGGTCGCAATTGCAACCGGGCCCCATGCTCCGGGCCTGTGCGGCTCCCCTGTACACCTGGATAGGAGGGGGGCGGGGCAGCATGTAGAGAGATCACTGTCTTCCTTTTTCCTCCTGTAGCTGCAGGAGGAAAATGGAGGAGATTGGTTCCTCTGTATGCTGCCCCCGCCACTCTTCCTATCCAGTTCACTTGTGTTCTGCTGTCTCTGGGCCCCTGTGTGCTCCCCTGGTCTCCCCCCCCCCCCCCACACTGTGCTCCCTTCCCTCTCCTGCTGGCTGCTGCAGGGGATGTGTCACAATAGAGAACCAGAAAGGGGTCGGTAAATATGTAATTTACCAGCTCCTTCCTTTTCTGAATGGACAGAGTCATAGTCAGTCACATTGTAAAAAAAAAAAATAAAACGATAAAAAATAATACAATTAAAATACCAAAAAATAAAAACTACTGACACCAGTGGGTGAACTTCCAGGATCGCAAAGGCTACACTTGTGACCGGGCCCTGGCATTCCACCACCATGGGGAGGCCCCAAGATGGCAGGAAGGGGGCCCACTGCAGAACTTGTGAAAGGGTCCCGCTGCAGGAACATAATAAAGGGCCCTGAAATGAGAGAAAAGGGCCCCAGGATCAGTGGGAAGAGCCCCAGGCTTGAAGGAAAGGGTCCGGGGGCTCTTCATGGTTTCTTGCACCAGGGACCTAAAGGATCTAGTTATGCCTCTGTTTTGGCCCCTGTGTTACCAGCGGGTCAAAACAGACTGTTTGGGGATATACTCCTAAGAAGAGCAGTCAGCCTATATTCCTGTGATATCACAATCCTCCGCTCTCATTTCTCTTGGGAGTTTCTCCACGGGTACAAGAATGGAGACAGATCTAGTGCTCTCCGTTTAATTATTTTATTCAGGGCAACAAACAAACAAACTACCCAACTCACATGTAAAAGCACAATCAGCTGTGCAGGCTCTATCTGTCAATATATCCAGCAGGGAGACATCTGTCAGCAGGCTCCGCCCCTATACGCGTTGCGTCATCTAATTGACTTCTTCAGTAGGGGTGGCATAAAAACGCATTTTTATTGGAAAAATTTACTTTTTAAAATAAAAAAATAATAAAACAGTAAAGTCGGCTCAATTTTTTTCTATAATGGGAAAGATAATGTTACGCCAAATAAATAGATACCCAACATGTCATGCTTCAAAATTGCGCACGCTTGCGGAATAGCGACAAACATCGGTACTTAATATTCTCCATAGGCGACACTTTTAAAATTCCTACAGGTTACCAGTTTAGAGTTACAGAGAATTAGCAAAGACTCTGGAGAATAAAATGGCGGTTGTTGCAATATTTTATGTCATGCGGTATTTGCGCAGCGGTCTTTCAAATGCAATTATTTTGGGGAAAAATACACTTCTCTGAATTTTCAAAAAATTTAAACAGTAAAGTTAGCCCAATTTTTTTGTATAATGTGAAAGATAATGTCACACCGAATAAATAGATACCCAACATGTGTGGTTAAAAATAACGCATGCTTGTGGAATGGCGACAAACTACGGTACCTAAAAATCTCACTTACCAAATGGTACCACACCCCATTCCTGCTCAACAAATATAACAAAGATATCCCAAATGAATGTTGGAGGTGCAAACAATCTCATGCAGATTTACTACATATCTGGTGGTCTTGTCACCTGATACAGCCATTTTGGAATACGGTCAAATCCTTCATACTCAAAATAACCACTCAAGACTTACAATTACATCCAGCTCAGTTTCTACTGCACTTTCACCCCAACTCTCCTCCTAAGTACTTCAAATCCCTTCCTATGATTATGATAAATGCTGTTAAGCTTTGCATCCCCAGACTTTGGGGTACTACAAAAGTCCCATCACTTCATGCTTGGCTCACCCAGATCAACAAAATCTCCGAAATGGAGGAGCTCATATCTACAGTTCGTGACTCTCCAAACAAATATCTTAAAATCTGGAAAGATTGGATCATTTTCCGATACTCCGCCGAATATGAACAGCTTACTAACTCTTCTACTAATTAGTTAATCCACCTCCTCCGTATTATCATTTATCTTCATGATCCCTTAAATGACTTAGACACATAAGTTGATCTGGTCCCTATCTGCCTCCCCTCTGCCCACTCTCCTTGCCTTCCCTCTCCCTCTTCCCCATCTTACTTCTCTAATTTACTCCTTCCCCATCCCAGTGGACCCAGTGCTGGTCAGAGGGTCCGCTCCCCCACTTCCTCTGATATTCTACCTCTTACTCTGTTATTTTAGCTTTATTAAGCGGAAAAAGAAGTTAGCCCTTAACAGCCATATTTCATGGGTTATGTTGTTTCAACGTAAAACTTCTCACTCTAAAGGGCGAATCACCTCAGTTTTATCATTCCTGTATTAACACGTGTTTCAGCATACGTTTTCCTTGATATCTGAGTATTGCTTTTGCCTAATGTAAACCGATACTTACTCGCTTATAATGTTATTGGATCAGATATGATTGTTACTTCTTCATACAATGTGAAAAGTATAATTATATGTTGTTAACCTCATTACTCTTCAATAAACTTGTTGGAAAAAAAAAAAAAAATCTCCATAGGTGACACTTTAAAAAACCTTAATGGTTACCAGTTTAGAGTTACAGATCCGGGGGTCAAAAAGATTTTTTGATGAAAAAAATGGGCCCTTTAAGGCCGTTGCTAGGAAGTGACGTATGACCTCGCTCCGGTCCTCCAAGGTCATAGAGTGGAGTTGGGTTTATCTTGCCCTCACTTGACTTCCTGTCTGAGAGGACAGAGGACCGGATAGTTTTCCCCGCTACTGACGGGTCTGGTAAGTGAGGAAAACGACCGGGAAGTGTCTTACCTACAGCCAAGCATGGTGGTGGGAGTGTCATGGTCTGGGGCTGCATGAGTGCTGCCGGCACTGGGGAGCTACAGTTCATTGAGGGAACCATGAATGCCAACATGTACTGTGACATACTGAAGCAGAGCATGATCCCCTCCCTTCAGAGACTGGGGGGCAGGGCAATATTCCAACATAACGACCCCAAACACCTCCAAGATGACCACTGCCTTGATAAAGAAGCTGAGGGTAAAGGTGATGGACTGGCCAAGCGTCTCCAGACCTAAACCCTATTGACCATCTGTGGGGATCCTCAAACGGAAGGTGGAGGAGGGGAAGGTCTCTAACATCCACCAGCTCTGTGATGTCATCACGGAGGAGGGGAAGAGGACTCCAGTGACAACCTGTGAAGCTCTGGTGAACTCCATGCCCAAGAGGGTTAAGGCAGTGCTGGAAAATAATGGCGGCCACACAAAATATTGACACTTTGGGCCCAATTTGGACATTGTCACTTAGGGGTGTACTCACTTTTGTTGCCAGCGGTTTAGACATTAATGGCTGTGTGTTGTCACTTAGGGGTGTACTCACTTTTGTCGCCAGCGGTTTAGACATTAATGGCTGTGTGTTGAGTTATTTTGAGGGGACAGTAAATTTACACTGTTATACAAGCTGTACACTCACTACTTTA
This sequence comes from Pelophylax lessonae, assembly GCF_965119305.1. Classification (NCBI taxonomy): domain Eukaryota; kingdom Metazoa; phylum Chordata; class Amphibia; order Anura; family Ranidae; genus Pelophylax; species Pelophylax lessonae. The sequence continues at coordinate 688,020,762 of NC_138770.1, read as the reverse complement.
CATTGTAGCAAAGTCTCATTTCTTCAGTGTTGTCACATGGGAGGGGTGTACTTACTTTTGTGAGATATATATTTATAATGTTTGGGGGTTCTAGTAATTTTCTGGCACAAAATACTGATTTTAGCTTGTAAGCAACAAATGTCAGAGTAAAACTCTAATGCCGGCCATTCACTGTATGAAAATCTTTCATACTCATTTTTGAAAAACGAACACTCGGCGGTGAGAGAAGACGATCGTCCTATCATGTAATGACTGAATTTCGATCGATAAATTCGGGTGAGAAACACATTAACCCTTCAATTTAACGTGCGTTTGGCAGAGTTTTCCAAACTGTTCCTTAGATTCTTTAGCTCTGAAAAGTTAAAACCGATTTTCTATTTCTGCCAATTAACTGGACGAGAAACGAACGAACCGAATGACAGATTTTCAAACAATTTTTCGGCCACTGTATGGAGATTTTAACCACTTGCCAACTGCCTAACGCAGATCTACGTCGGCAGTCAGCCCCTCACAGGCAAAGCGACGTAGGTCTACGTCGCTAGCCTGTGAGGGTCTAGGGAGCGAGCACCCGCCCCCGGAGGCGCGCTCCCGCTCCCGCGCGGTCACGCACCCCCCCGCGCGTGTGACCGGCGGACCCGATGTCCACCGGTCACTCGGCGATCGGCGGGGGAGAGGGAGAAAGTCAGGCGGCTTGTGTAAACAAGCTGCCTGTCATTCTCCCCGGTGTATGAAGGATGATCATACGGTTCTACTATGTAGAACCGTCGATCACTCTTCATACATCTGAAGCCAATCACAGTAGAAAGCACGCCCCTAGGGACACACACAGCCCCTCCCTCTCAAGTAAAGTTAACCCCTTCACTACCAGTGTATTTTTACAGTAACAGTGCATATGTATAGCACTGATTACTGTAGAAATGTCACTGGTAACCCCAAAAGTGTCAAAAATGTCAGTCAAGGGTCCGATCTGTCCGCCCCAATGTCGCAGTACCGCAAAAAAAATCGCAGATCGCCGCCATTACGCGTTAAAAAAAAAAAAACGACAGAAATCTTTCCCTTAGTTAGTAAACGCGATAACATTTGCGCAAACCAATCAAAATACGCTTTTTGCGATTTTTTTTTTACCAAACATATGTAGCATAAAACAAATTGGCCGAAAATGTTAAAAAATTTTGATTTTTACATTTTTTTGGGGGGAATTTCATATAAAAAAATGGGAAAAATATTGTTATTTTTGCAAAATTGACGCTCTTTTTTTGTTTATAGCGCGTGATCAAAAAATCGCACAGGTGATCAAATACCACCAAAAGAAAGCTCTGTTTGTGGGAAAAAAAGGACGCCAAATTCGTTTAGGTACAGCGTCGCACGACCGCGCAATTGTCCGTTAAAGTCACGCAGTGCCGAATCGCAAAATACCCCCTGGTCAGGAAGGGGGTAAAATCTTCCGGGGCTTAAGTGGTTAAAGTATGATATTTTATCGCCATTCCACAAGTGTGCGCAATTTTAAAGCGTGACATGTTGGGTATCTCTTTACTTGGCGTAACTTCATCTTTCACATTATACAGAAAATTTGGGCTAACTTTACTGTTTTTTTTTAAATAAACGTTTTATTAGAGTTTAATCAGCGTGTACGTTTTTTTTTTTTTTTTTATTCAAAAACGTTTCTTTCCAAAAAAATTGCATTTGAAAGAGCGGTGCGCAAATACGGTGTGACATAAAATATTGTAATGATCGCCATTTTATTCTCTAGGGTCTCTGCTAAAAATAAGATAATATTTGGGGGTTCTAAGTCATTTTCTAGCAAAAAATTCAGATTTTATCTTGTAAATAACAAATGTCAGAAAAAGTCTTAGAGAATAACGATTCTAAATAAAACAAATGACATTTTTCCGTCATGCACATGTTTGCGGTTGTCTCCGGCGGTCTTTGCAGCGCTGAGTCTCGGAGTCGCCGGCGTGCGATTCCCCCGCTGAACACATCTTCTATTTACAAAGAGGAGATAAATGTGAGCGCCCCCTTAGGCAGCTGAGCCCCCCCCCGACTCTGGAGGGGGGAGGGGAAGAATGGGCGTGGTGTTCTGGAGTGACAGCTCTGATGAGTCTCCTCGTGTCACCAATTTCGATGATGAAATTAGCGGCGCCTGTGAGGTCTCCAGAGAAGAAACTTCCCCGGACCGGCCCGGAATACGTCTCCACTTCTATAGACTATAAATCAGGTGGACGCGCCGCCAAAAAAATAAAAATGGCGGCACGGCGGGCGATGGCTTGTGGGGGGAATGGGGGAGCCCTGTGGATTCTCATCTCCGTCTTTCTCTATTTTTGTTTCCTGATCTCAGATGGGTCCTCATGGGAGGAGCGGTGGGGCTCCAGGGAAAGCCGTTCCGGATATCCTTGGACTACGCCAATGGTGAAGGCGGGACGGTCGCTGCCGCGGACTCATTCGCCATGAAGAACTGCACCCGAGGTAATTTCTTTTCATCCTGTGCTGCCATTATGTAACATTTTCTGTCTGATGGTAATTTATTCTCAGAAAAACTCACCTAAGTCAATTAAGCACCTCAGCTCCGGACGATTTACCCCCCTTTATGACCAGGAGATTTTTTGCACCTAGGGGTGAAGGTCACCTGATTGTCAGAGGTCCTTCAACCACTTCTGGACCGGAAGATTTACCCCCCTTTATGACCAGGCCATTTATTTGCGATTCGGCATTGTGTTACTTTAACTGACAATTGCGCAGTCTTGCGACACTGTACCCAAATAAAACACCCAATAAAAATATATTAAAAAATCAAATTTCTTCATAAACGTGTTCCAATTTGTAGTCTGCTACATGTTTTTTGTACAAAAAAAAAAATCCTAATAAGTGTATATTGATTGCTTTGCTCAAAAGTTCCCTGTCTACAAACTAGGGGAAAGATTGATGTAATTTATATTTATTTATTTATTTTTTTACTAGTAATGGCGGCGACCCACGATTTTTAGCGGGACTACAACATTGCGGCGGACAGATCGGACCCCTGACTGATATTTTTGACACTTTTGGGGGTACCAGTGACATTACTGCAGTAATCAGTGCTAAAAAAATATGCACTGTTACTGTAAAAATGACACTGGCAGGGAAGGGGTTAACACTGTGGGTGATCAACAGGTTAAATGTGTACTTAGGGGGGTGTTTTCTAACTGTGTGGGGGGGGATGGGCTTGCTACATGAAGACCGAGATCTGTGTTCCTAAATAAGAGGATCCCTTTGTTCCTCACTGACAGAACAGTACAAATATCCTCCTAAAATAAATAAAATAGATATCAGTGCCTCATAGTCATACAAGATATACTTATAGATCTACCCAGGGGCATAACTACAGGGGTTGCAGGGGTTGGAATTGCAACCGGGCCCCATGCTCTAGGGGGCTGTGCTGCTCCCCTGTACACCTGCATAGGAGGGGCGGTGGGGGCAGCATGTAGAGAAATCACTGTCCTCCTTTTTCCTCCTGTAGCTGCAGGAGAAAAAATGGAGGAGATTGGTTCCTCTGTATGCTGCCCCCGCCACTCCTCCTATCCAGTTCACTTGTGTTCTGCTGTCTCTGGGCCCCTGTGTGCTCCCCTGGTCCCCCCTCCTCCTACCAAAAAATAAATAAATAAAACGATAAAAAATAATACAATTAAAATACCAAAAAAAAAAAAAAAAATGATAAAAAAATAATACAATTAAAATACCAAAAAATAAAAACTACTGACACCAGTGGGGGAACTTCCAGGATCACAAAGGTCACACTTGTGACCAGGCCCTGGCATTCCACCGCTGTGCGGAGGCTCAAAGATGGCAGGAAGGGGGCCCACTGCAGAGCTTGTGAAAGGGTCCCGATGTGGGAACGTAATAAAGGGCCCCGCAACGAGAGTAAAGGGCTCCAGGATCAGTGGGAAGAGCCCCAGGCTTGAAGAGAAGAGCTTCGGACAGGAGTCCGGGGGGCCCTTCATGGTTTCTTGCACCGGGGCCCTGAAGGTTCTGGTGACACCTCTGGATATAGAGTAGATGTTATAATACATCAGAACTGGCCTAACTAGTAGGTGACCCTCCTTCAAACACTCAGACAGAAAGCCAGCTTGGGGCGGACAGCGGGGGGTAACAGGGCCACCGAACAAGAAAAAACTAAATTTGTATAATGTATATAATAATCTCACTTATACAATATAGTGCCAGTGTGTCCTCTGAGAGTATATTTGTCTGTACACCGCTACGGTCCTGATAAAGCTTAGATCGAAACGCGTCACCCTTTAAACAGATGAATTTCTTCATCTATGTGATTGCTATGTATCTTACTCATTGTCTTCATGTAGATGACCGATCCTGAGATAAACATCCTCCTATATCTGTCTTCTCACCGCTCAGTCATTGTTAGGATCAGCTCCATTTTATTGGTATTGGTTCTAATATGGTATCAATAAATGTATTGGTTTTAATTCTTCTGTACATTTATCTGTCTCATGATGTGACCTAAAAGTTCACAAAAGCTACAAATGTCTTTGTACGTCTATTCTTCACATTTTCTGATATTTGTTTCATTTGATATTTCTTTTTATCTTGATAGCTCCGTAGTTTGTCGCCATTCCACGAGTGTGCGAAATTTTGAAGCATGACATGTTGGGTATCTATTTACTCGGCGTGACATCATCTTTCACATTATAGAAATAAATTGGGCTAACTTTACTGTTTGTTCTTTTTTTTTTTTAATTTATGAAAATGTATTTCTTCCAAAATAAATTGCCTCTTACTGTCACAAGGGATGTTTACATTCCTTCCTTACAGCAATCAAAGTCATTACATTTTTATTTATTGTTTTAAAGAATAATCTAACCGTTAAACATTTTTAAAGCATCACCTGTGGAGATTTTAAAGTACCGTATTTTGTCACCATTCCACAAGTGTGCGCAATTTTAAAGCGTGAAATTTTCAGTATCTATTTACTCGGCGTAACATTATTTTTCACATTTTTTTTAAAGAATAGTGTAAAAATTATTTATTTTAAATAAAATAATAAAAAATAAAAAATGTCTCCGCGGGTGCCTTGGGGCGCTTTTAGGAATGACATCACAGTGTTGCTCATACACCATACTATACCCCGGAATTTGCCGGATATTGTCAGCTTTTCATGTGCCGCCTCCTCTCTGGCCTGTCACATATTTCACATACTGAGTCAGAAGGGGGCCGTGTGGTGGAGGTGGGGATTCCCTGTCACCTAGAGACACATTCAGAGGTGGAGAAAGGAAACAGAAAGTGAGTGCAACATTTTCATCCGCCCTCTTCATCATCTACCCATATTCATCGCCCACTACTGGCAACCTTCCCTATCTTCATCATCTACCCATAGTCATCGCCCACTACTGGCAACCTTCCCTATCTTCATCATCTACCCATAGTCATCGCCCACTACTGGCAACCTTCCCTATCTTCATCATCTACCCATAGTCATCGCCCACTACTGGCAACCTTCCCCCTCTTCATAATCTACCCATATTCATCGCCCATTACTGGCAACCTTCCCCATCTTCATCATCTACCCATATTCATCGCCCACTACTGGTAACCCTCCCCCTCTTCATCATCTACTCATATTCATCGCCCACTACTGGCAACCTTCCCCATCTTCATCATCTACCCATATTCATCGCCCATTACTGGCAACCTTCCCCCTCTTCATAATCTACCCATATTCATCGCCCACTACTGGCAACCTTCCCCATCTTCATCATCTACCCATATTCATCCCCCACTACTGGCAACCTTCCCCATCTTCATCATCTACCCATATTCATCACCCACTACTGGCAACCTTCCCCAACTTCATCATCTACTCATATTCATCGCCCATTACTGGCAACCTTCCCCCTCTTTATCATCCACCCATATTCATCGCCCACTACTGGCAACCTTCCCGATCTTTATCATCTACCCATATTCATCGCCCACTACTGGCAACCTTCCCCATCTTCATCATCTACCCATATTCATCGCCCATTACTGGCAACCTTCCCCCTCTTTATAATCTACCCATATTCATCGCCCATTACTGGCAACCTTCCCCCTCTTCATCATCTACCCATATTCATCCCCCACTACTGGCAACCTTCCCCATCTTCATCATCTACCCATATTCATCGCCCACTACTGGCAACCTTCCCCATCTTCATCATCTACCCATATTCATCGCCCATTACTGGCAACCTTCCCCCTCTTCATCATCTACCCATATTCATCGCCCACTACTGGCAACCTTCCCCCTCTTCATAATCTACCCATATTCATCGCCCATTACTGGCAACCTTCCCCCTCTTCATCATCTACCCATATTCATCCCCCACTACTGGCAACCTTCCCCATCTTCATCATCTACCCATATTCATCACCCACTACTGGCAACCTTCCCCCTCTTCATCATCTACCCATATTCATCCCCCACTACTGGCAACCTTCCCCATCTTCATCATCTACCCATATTCATAGCCCACTATTGGCCCTTCCCCATCTTCATCATCTACTCATATTCATCGCCCACTACTGGCAACCTTCCCCATCTTTATCATCTACCCATATTTATCCCCCACTACTGGCAACCTTCCCCATCTTCATCATCTACCCATATTCATCACCCACTACTGGCAACCTTCCCCAACTTCATCATCTACTCATTCATCGCCCACTACTGGCAACCTTCCCCCTCTTTATCATCCACCCATATTCATCGCCCACTACTGGCAACCTTCCCTATCTTCATCATCTACCCATATTCATTGCCCACTACTGGCAACCTTCCCCCTCTTCATCATCTACCCATATTCATCGCCCATTACTGGCAACCTTCCCCATCTTCATCATCTACCCATATTCATCCCCCACTACTGGCAACCTTCCCCATCTTCATCATCTACCCATATTCATCGCCCATTACTGGCAACCTTCCCCCTCTTTATAATCTACCCATATTCATCGCCCATTACTGGCAACCTTCCCCCTCTTCATCATCTACCCATATTCATCCCCCACTACTGGCAACCTTCCCCATCTTCATCATCTACCCATATTCATCGCCCATTACTGGCAACCTTCCCCCTCTTCATCATCTACCCATATTCATCGCCCACTACTGGCAACCTTCCCCATCTTCATCATCTACCCATATTCATCGCCCACTACTGGCAACCTTCCCCCTCTTCATCATCTACCCATATTCATTGCCCACTACTGGCAACCCTCCCCATCTTCATCATCTACCCATATTCATCGCCCACTACTGGCAACCTTCCCCATCTTCATCATCTACCCATATTCATCGCCCATTACTGGCAACCTTCCCCCTCTTCATCATCTACCCATATTCATCGCCCACTACTGGCAACCTTCCCCATCTTCATCATCTACCCATATTCATCGCCCACTACTGGCAACCTTCCCCCTCTTCATCATCTACCCATATTCATCGCCCATTACTGGCAACCTTCCCCCTCTTCATCATCTACCCATATTCATCCCCCACTACTGGCAACCTTCCCCATCTTCATCATCTACCCATATTCATCACCCACTACTGGCAACCTTCCCCCTCTTCATCATCTACTCATATTCATCCCCCACTACTGGCAACCTTCCCCCTCTTCATCATCTACTCATATTCATCGCCCACTACTGGCAACCTTCCCCATCTTTATCATCTACCCATATTTATCCCCCACTACTGGCAACCTTCCCCATCTTCATCATCTACCCATATTCATCACCCACTACTGGCAACCTTCCCCAACTTCATCATCTACTCATTCATCGCCCACTACTGGCAACCTTCCCCCTCTTTATCATCCACCCATATTCATCGCCCACTACTGGCAACCTTCCCTATCTTCATCATCTACCCATATTCATTGCCCACTACTGGCAACCTTCCCCCTCTTCATCATCTACCCATATTCATCGCCCATTACTGGCAACCTTCCCCATCTTCATCATCTACTCATATTCATCGCCCACTACTGGCAACCATCCCCATCTTCATCATCTACCCATATTCATCGCCCACTACAGGCAACCTTCCCCCTCTTCATCATCTACCCATATTCATCCCCCACTACTGGCAACCTTCCCCATCTTCATCGTCTACCCATATTCATCGCCCATTACTGGCAACCTTCCCCATCTTCATCATCTACCCATATTCATCCCCCACTACAGGCAACCTTCCCCCTCTTCATCATCTACCCATATTCATCGCCCATTACTGGCAACCTTCCCCATCTTCATCATCTACCCATATTCATCGCCCACTACAGGCAACCTTCCCCCTCTTCATCATCTACCCATATTCATCCCCCACTACAGGCAACCTTCCCCCTCTTCATCATCTACCCATATTCATCACCCACTACTGGCAACCTTCCCCAACTTCATCATCTACTCATTCATCGCTCACTACTGGCAACCTTCCCCCTCTTTATCATCCACCCATATTCATCGCCCACTACTGGCAACCCTCCTCATCTTCATCATCTACCCATATTCATCCCCCACTACTGGCAACCTTCCCCCTCTTCATCATCTACCCATATTCATTGCCCACTACTGGCAACCCTCCCCATCTTCATCATCTACCCATATTCATCACCCACTACTGGCCCTTCCCCATCTTCATCATCTACCCATATTCATCACCCACTACTGGCAACCTTCCCCATCTTCATCATCTACTCATTCATCGCCCACTACTGGCAACCCTTCCCATCTTCATCATCTACCCATATTCATCGCCCACTACTGGCAACCTTCCCATCTTCATCATCTACTCATATTCATCGCCCACTACTGGCCCTTCCCCATCTTCATCATCTACCCATATTCATCACCCACTACTGGCAACCTTCCCCATCTTCATCATCTACTCATATTCATCGCCCACTACTGGCAACCTTCCCCATCTTCATCATCTACTCATATTCATCGCCCACTACTGGCAACCCTCCCCCTCTTCATCATCTACCCATATTCATCGCCCACTACAGGCAACCCTTCCCCTCTTCATCATCTACCCATATTCATTGCCCACTACTGGCAACCCTTCCCATCTTCATCATCTACTCATATTCATCGCCCACTACTGGCAACCTTCCCCCTCTTCATCATCCACCCATATTCATCGCCCACTACTGGCAACCTTCCCCATCTTCATCATCTACCCATATTCATCACCCACTACTGGCAACCTTCCCCATCTTCATCATCTACTCATATTCATCGCCCACTACTGGCAACCTTCCCCATCTTCATCATCTACTCATATTCATCGCCCACTACTGGCAACCCTCCCCCTCTTCATCATCTACCCATATTCATCGCCCACTACAGGCAACCCTTCCCCTCTTCATCATCTACCCATATTCATTGCCCACTACTGGCAACCCTTCCCATCTTCATCATCTACTCATATTCATCACCCACTACTGGCAACCTTCCCCCTCTTCATCATCCACCCATATTCATCGCCCACTACTGGCAACCTCCCCCATCTTCATCATCTACCCATATTCATTGCCCACTATTGGCCCTTCCCCATCTTCATCATCTACCCATATTCATCGCCCACTACTGGCAACCTTCCCCATCTTCATCATCTACTCATATTCATCGCCCACTACTGGCAACCCTCCCCATCTTCATCATCCACCCATATTCATCGCCCACTACTGGCAACCTTCCCCATCTTCATCATCTACCCATATTCATCGCCCACTACTGGCAACCTTCCCCCTCTTCATCATCTACTCATATTCATCGCCCACTACTGGCAACCCTCCCCATCTTCATCATCCACCCATATTCATCGCCCACTACTGGCAACCTTCCCCATCTTCATCATCTACCCATATTCATCGCCCACTACTGGCAACCTTCCCCCTCTTCATCATCTACCCATATTCATTGCCCACTATTGGCCCTTCCCCATCTTCATCAACTACTCATATTCATTGCCCACTACTGGCAACCCTCCCCCTCTTCATCATCTACTCATATTCATTGCCCACTATTGGCCCTTCCCCATCTTCATCATCTACCCATATTCATCGCCCACTACTGGCAACCTTCCCCATCTTCATCATCTACTCATATTCATTGCCCACTACTGGCAACCTTCCCCATCTTCATCATCTACTCATATTCATCACCCACAACTGGCAACCTTCCCCATCTTCATCATCTACCCATATTCATCGCCCACTACTGGCAACCTTCCCCATCTTCATCATCTACCCATATTCATCGCCCACTACTGGCAACCCTCCCTATCTTCATCATCTACCCATATTCATAGCCCACTATTGGCCCTTCCCCATCTTCATCAACTACTCATATTCATTGCCCACTACTGGCAACCCTCCCCCTCTTCATCATCTACTCATATTCATTGCCCACTATTGGCCCTTCCCCATCTTCATCATCTACCCATATTCATCGCCCACTACTGGCAACCTTCCCCATCTTCATCATCTACTCATATTCATTGCCCACTACTGGCAACCCTCCCCATCTTCATCATCTACCCATATTCATTGCCCACTACTGGCAACCTTCCCCATCTTCATCATCTACTCATATTCATCACCCACAACTGGCAACCTTCCCCATCTTCATCATCTACCCATATTCATCGCCCACTACTGGCAACCCTCCCCATCTTCATCATCTACTCATATTCATCACCCACAACTGGCAACCTTCCCCATCTTCATCATCTACCCATATTCATCGCCCACTACTGGCAACCTTCCCCATCTTCATCATCTACCCATATTCATCGCCCACTACTGGCAACCCTCCCTATCTTCATCATCTACTCCTATTCATCGCCCACTACTGGCAACCTTCCCCATCTTCATCATCTACTCCTATTCATCGCCCACTACTAGCAACCTTCCCCCTCTTCATCATCTACCTATATTCATTGCCCACTACTGGCAACCTTCCCCATCTTCATCATCTACCCATATTCATCGCCCACTACAGGCAACCTTCCCCCTCTTCATCATCTACTCATATTCATCGCCCACTACTGGCAACCCTCCCCATCTTCATCATCCACCCATATTCATCGCCCACTACTGGCAACCTTCCCCATCTTCATCATCTACCCATATTCATCGCCCACTACTGGCAACCTTCCCCCTCTTCATCATCTACCCATATTCATTGCCCACTATTGGCCCTTCCCCATCTTCATCATCTACCCATATTCATCGCCCACTACTGGCAACCTTCCCCATCTTCATCATCTACCCATATTCATCGCCCACTACTGGCAACCCTCCCTATCTTCATCATCTACTCCTATTCATCGCCCACTACTGGCAACCTTCCCCATCTTCATCATCTACTCCTATTCATCGCCCACTACTAGCAACCTTCCCCCTCTTCATCATCTACCTATATTCATTGCCCACTACTGGCAACCTTCCCCATCTTCATCATCTACCCATATTCATCGCCCACTACAGGCAACCTTCCCCCTCTTCATCATCTACTCATATTCATCGCCCACTACTGGCAACCCTCCCCATCTTCATCATCCACCCATATTCATCGCCCACTACTGGCAACCTTCCCCATCTTCATCATCTACCCATATTCATCGCCCACTACTGGCAACCTTCCCCCTCTTCATCATCTACCCATATTCATTGCCCACTATTGGCCCTTCCCCATCTTCATCATCTACCCATATTCATCGCCACTACTGGCAACCTTCCCCATCTTCATCATCTACTCCTATTCATCGCCCACTACTGGCAACCTTCCCCCTCTTCATCATCTACCCATATTCATAGCCCACTACTGGCAACCCTTCCCATCTTCATCATCTACCCATATTCATCGCCCACTACTGGCAACCCTCCCTATCTTCATCATCTACCCATATTCATAGCCCACTATTGGCCCTTCCCCATCTTCATCAACTACTCATATTCATCGCCCACTACTGGCAACCTTCCCCATCTTCATCATCTACCCATATTCATCGCCCACTACTGGCAACCCTCCCTATCTTCATCATCTACTCCTATTCATCGCCCACTACTGGCAACCTTCCCCATCTTCATCATCTACTCCTATTCATCGCCCACTACTAGCAACCTTCCCCCTCTTCATCATCTACCTATATTCATTGCCCACTACTGGCAACCTTCCCCATCTTCATCATCTACCCATATTCATCGCCCACTACAGGCAACCTTCCCCCTCTTCATCATCTACCCATATTCATCGCCCACTACAGGCAACCTTCCCCCTCTTCATCATCTACCCATATTCATCGCCCACTACTGGCAACCTTCCCCCTCTTCATCATCTACCCATATTCATCCCCCACTACTGGCAACCTTCCCCATCTTCATCATCTACCCATATTCATCACCCACTACTGGCAACCTTCCCCAACTTCATCATCTACTCATTCATCGCCCACTACTGGCAACCTTCCCCCTCTTCATCATCTACTCCTATTCATCGCCCACTACTGGCAACCTTCCCCATCTTTATCATCCACCCATATTCATCGCCCACTACTGGCAACCTTCCCGATCTTTATCATCTACCCATATTCATCGCCCACTACTGGCAACCTTCCCCATCTTCATCATCTACCCATATTCATCGCCCATTACTGGCAACCTTCCCCCTCTTCATCATCTACCCATATTCATCCCCCACTACTGGCAACCTTCCCCATCTTCATCATCTACCCATATTCATCGCCCATTACTGGCAACCTTCCCCCTCTTCATCATCTACCCATATTCATCGCCCACTACTGGCAACCTTCCCCATCTTCATCATCTACCCATATTCATCGCCCATTACTGGCAACCTTCCCCCTCTTCATAATCTACCCATATTCATCGCCCATTACTGGCAACCTTCCCCCTCTTCATCATCTACCCATATTCATCCCCCACTACTGGCAACCTTCCCCCTCTTTATCATCCACCCATATTCATCGCCCACTACTGGCAACCTTCCCCATCTTTATCATCTACCCATATTTATCCCCCACTACTGGCAACCTTCCCCATCTTCATCATCTACCCATATTCATCACCCACTACTGGCAACCTTCCCCAACTTCATCATCTACTCATTCATCGCCCACTACTGGCAACCTTCCCCCTCTTTATCATCCACCCATATTCATCGCCCACTACTGGCAACCCTCCTCATCTTCATCATCTACCCATATTCATCCCCCACTACTGGCAACCTTCCCCCTCTTCATCATCTACCCATATTCATCACCCACTACTGGCAACCTTCCCCCTCTTTATCATCTACCCATATTCATTGCCCACTACTGGCAACCCTCCCCATCTTCATCATCTACCCATATTCATCACCCACTACTGGCCCTTCCCCATCTTCATCATCTACCCATATTCATCACCCACTACTGGCAACCTTCCCCATCTTCATCATCTACTCATTCATCGCCCACTACTGGCAACCCTTCCCATCTTCATCATCTACCCATATTTATCGCCCACTACTGCCAACCTTCCCCATCTTCATCATCTACCCATATTCATCACCCACTACTGGCAACCTTCCCCATCTTCATCATCTACTCATTCATCGCCCACTACTGGCAACCTTCCCATCTTCATCATCTACCCATATTCATCGCCCACTACTGGCAACCTTCCCCCTCTTCATCATCTACCCATATTCATCACCCACTACTGGCAACCTTCCCCATCTTCATCATCTACTCATATTCATTGCCCACTACTGGCAACCTTCCCCATCTCATCTCATCTCATTTAATCATCCATTCATCTTCATCGGCCACCTCTGGCTTTCCCCCATCTTCATCATCCAACCATCTTCACTGGCCACCAACAACCCCCAGTCTTTATCATCCACCCATATTCATTGCCTACTACTGGCAACCTTCCCCATCTTCATCATCCATCCATCTTCATGGACCACCTCTGGCTACCCCCCATCTTCATCTTCCATCCATCTTAATCGGCCACCACTGTCTACACCATCTTCATCATCCAACCATCTTCACTGACCACCAACAACCCCCTTCTTCATCATCCACCCATATTCATTGCCCACTATTGGCAACCTTCCCCCTCTTCATCATCCACCCATATTCATCGCCCACTACTGGCAACCTTCCCCATCTTCATCATCTACCCATATTCATTGCCCACTATTGGCACTCCCCCATCTCATCTCATCTCATCATCCATCCATCTTCACCAGCCACCAATGGCTACCCCCCCCATCTTCATTATCCATCCATCTTCATCGGCCACCACTGTCTATCCCATCTTCATCATCCAACCATATTCACTGGCCACCAACAACCCCCAGTCTTTATCATCCACCCATATGTGACAGGAGTCACTTTGGGCATGGGGGTTGTGGACCCCAAATTCCTTTAAAGAGGTTGGGAGGCACTATGTCCAGCCTTGTGTGGCTTTCTTATGTTTAAGTCACCCTGCATCTGTTATGGATGCAGGGTGACCAGGAGGGTAGTGAACACTGAAAATATGGTTTGGACTACTACAAATGGGACAGTCATATTCAGGAATAATGTCTCCCTTGTAATATGAAGATTTTTGTTCCCATTTGCCATGAGGTCTCTGAACAGGAAGTCAACTCCTAATATGGTCATTACAGGAAGTTCTGAGGAGACGGGCTGGCTGAGGTGGCTCTCTATTCACCTATTGTCAAGTGTGCTAATGACCTCACCTGTTGTCTGCTAAGGGATGTATTGACACTCAGAGTAATGTGTATTGAGGGCTCGTTAGGGAACCATTGTTCTGTATCTGACCAATCCCTGTTGACTAATTTTCAAGCCCTCATTTGCATGGCTGGAGAGGACCTTATTGGGAACTGCAGGTAATGTGCAATTGACCAATGGGAAAGCGGTTGTTGGGGGAAGGATGTTCCAAATTCTGTATAAAAGTGTGCTGTGTTCTTCCAATAAATGTTGTTCCTGTTTTACCCTCAACTCGGAGCTTTGTCTCGTTCTTGGGGGGATTCACTGTATGCTGTTGGAGACTGATTGCTAGGAGTGTAAGCTGATGTATGCTTTTCCTGTTCGTCTGCTAGCAGCTATTCGTGAGGTTCCAGGTTGGAGTGCTATTTTGTATCCAGTTCGGGAGTTTGGTGTCCTGCAAGTAGCTGTGCCTGTCTCTCAGAAAGGGGCATATCGCCTAAACGGATTTTAACCCCTTGTCTGCTGAAACGGTCCGTTACAAAGGGGACAAGGAAGGAAGGAGACAAGGAAGGAAGGAAGGAGTCAAGGAAGGAAGGGGACAAGGAAGGAAGGAGACAAGGCAGGAAGGAAGGGGACAAGGAAGGAAGGGGACAAGGAAGGAAGGAGACAAGGAAGGAAGGAGACAAGGAAGGAAGGGGACAAGGAAGAAGACAAGGAAGGAAGGAGACAAGGAAGGAAAGGTACAAGGAAGGAGGAAGGAAGGAAGGAGACAAGGAAGGAGACAAGGAAGGAAGGGGACAAGGGAGGAAGAAGATAAGGAAGGAGGAAGGAGACAAGGAATGAAGGAGACAAGGACGAAAGGAGACAAGGAACGAAGGAGACAAGGAAGGAAGGGGACAAGGGAGGAAGGAGATAAGGAAGGAAGGGTGCAAGGAAAGAAGGGGACAAGGATGGAAGGGGACAAGGAAAGAAGGAGACAAGGAAGGAAGGGGACAAGGAAGGAAGGAAGGATGGTGACAAGGAAGGATGGAGACAAGGAAGGAAGGAGACAAGGAAGGAAGGGGACAAGGAAAGAAGGAGACAAGGAAGGAAGGGGACAAGGAAGGATGGAGACAAGGAATGAAGGAGACAAGGAAGGAAGGAAGGAAGGAAGGGGACAAGGAAGGAAGGAAGGGGACAAGGAAGGAATGAAGGGGACAAGGAAGGAATGAAGGGGACAAGGAAGGAATGAAGGGGACAAGGAAGGAAGGAGACAAGGAAGAAGGGAGACAAGGAAGGAAGGAGACAAGGAAGGAAGGGGACAAGGAAGGGGACAAGGAAGGAAGGAGACAAGGAAGGAAGGAGACAAGGAAGAAGGGAGACAAGGAAGGAAGGAGACAAGGAAGGAAGGAGACAAGGAAGAAGGGAGACAAGGAAGGAAGGAGACAAGGAAGAAGGGAGACAAGGAAGGAAGGAGACAAGGAAGAAGGGAGACAAGGAAGGAAGGAAGGAGACATGGACCAATTTAAAGGTATACCAAGACCTATAAAGAATGAGAAGATTGTGTTCACAGTGGTTATTACATCTTCACTCTTCTCTAGCACAAAGTATCAATGGTGATATTAATAACGGTGGATGACTTCCTGTTTAAATCTTTACACTGACCAGGGAGAAATATGGAATATGGAGGAATATGGAATTTTGAGGAATCCAGAGTATTGAGGAACACAGAATATGAAGGAATCTAGAATATTGAGGAACACAGAATATGGAGGAATCCAGAATATTGAGGAATATTGAATATTGAGGAATACAGAATACGGAGGAATACGGAATCCGGAGGAATCCCGAGTATTGAGGAACACAGAATATGGAGGAATCCAGGATATTAAGGAATACGGATTATGGAAGAATCCAGAACATTGAGGAACACATAGGAAGGTATCCAGAATATTGAGTAATCTGGAATACGAAGGAATCTGGAATATGGAGGAATCTGGTAGAGGGAGGAATCCGGAATATTGAGGAGCACGGAATATGGAGGAATCTGGAATACTGAGGAATACGGAGGAATCTGGAATATGGAAGATTCCGGAATAATGAGGATTCCGGAATATTGAGAAATCCGGAATACAGGGGAATCCGGAATATTGAGGTACACAGAATATGGAGGAATCCAAAATGAATCCAGATGAATACGGAATATTGAGGAATCTGGAATATGGTGGGATATGGAATACAAAGGAGTCTGGAAAATGGAGGAGTACAGACTATTAAGGAATACAGAATATGGAGGAATACAGAATATTGAGAAATCTGGAATATGGAGGAATCCGGAATTTTGAGGGATCCAGAATATGGAGCGATCCTGAATATGGAGGAATCTGGAATATGGAGGGCTCTGGAATATGGAGGAATCTAGAATATTGAGAAACACAGAATATGGGGGAATCTGGAATATTGAGGAATGCGGAGGAATCCGGAATATGGAAGATTCGGGAATAATGAGGACTCCGGAATATTGAGAAATCCGGAATACAGGGGAATCTGGAATATTGAGGAACACAGAATATGGATGAATACGGAATATTGAGGAATCTGGAATATTGAGAAATCCGGAATATAGAGGGATCCGGATTATTGAGGAACACAGAATATGGAGGAATCTGGAATATTGAGAAATCCGGAATATGGAGGGATCCGGAATATGGAGGAATACGGATCCTCATTCATCATCTGACTGTCCAGTGACTCTGGAATGGGACAGACGCAGTAAATGAAGCAATGTTAGCATGTAATGTATGAATGAAGCGATGTTAGCATGTAATATATGAATGAAGCGATGTTAGCATGTAATGTATGAATGAAGCGATGTTAGCATGTAATGTATGAATGAAGCGATGTTAGCATGTAATGTATGAATGAAGCGATGTTAGCATGTAATGTATGAATGAAGCGATGTTAGCATGTAATGTAAGAATGAAGCGATGTTAGCATGTAATATATGAATGAAGCGATGTTAGCATGTAATATATGAATGAAGCGATGTTAGCATGTAATATATGAATGAAGCGATGTTAGCATGTAATGTATGAATGAAGCAATGTTAGCATGTAATGTATGAATGAAGCAATGTTAGCATGTAATGTATGAATGAAGCAATGTTAGCATGTAATGTATGAATGAAGCGATGTTAGCATGTAATATATGAATGAAGTGATGTTAGCATGTAATGTATGAATGAAGTGATGTTAGCATGTAATGTATGAATGAAGCAATGTTAGCATGTAATGTATGAATGAAGCGATGTTAGCATGTAATATATGAATGAAGTGATGTTAGCATGTAATATATGAATGAAGTGATGTTAGCATGTAATGTATGAATGCAGTGATGTTAGCATGTAATGTATGAATGAAGCAATGTTAGCATGTAATGTATGAATGAAGCGATGTTAGCATGTAATATATGAATGAAGTGATGTTAGCATGTAATATATGAATGAAGTGATGTTAGCATGTAATGTATGAATGAAGCGATGTTAGCATGTAATATATGAATGAAGTGATGTTAGCATGTAATATATGAATGAAGCGATGTTAGCATGTAATGTATGAATGAAGCGATGTTAGCATGTAATGTATGAATGAAGCAATGTTAGCATGTAATGTATAAATGAAGCGATGTTAGCATGTAATATATGAATGAAGTGATGTTAGCATGTAATATATGAATGAAGCGATGTTAGCATGTAATATATGAATGAAGCGATGTTAGCATGTAATGTATGAATGAAGCGATGTTAGCATGTAATGTATGAATGAAGCAATGTTAGCATGTAATGTATGAATGAAGTGATGTTAGCATGTAATGTATGAATGAAGCAATGTTAGCATGTAATATATGAATGAAGCGATGTTAGCATGTAATGTAAGAATGAAGCGATGTTAGCATGTAATGTATGAATGAAGCGATGTTAGCATGTAATATATGAATGAAGTGATGTTAGCATGTAATGTATGAATGAAGCAATGTTAGCATGTAATATATGAATGAAGTGATGTTAGCATGTAATGTATGAATGAAGCAATGTTAGCATGTAATGTATGAATGAAGCGATGTTAGCATGTAATATATGAATGAAGTGATGTTAGCATGTAATGTATGAATGAAGTGATGTTAGCATGTAATGTATGAATGAAGCGATGTTAGCATGTAATGTATGAATGAAGTGATGTTAGCATGTAATGTATGAATGAAGCAATGTTAGCATGTAATGTATGAATGAAGCGATGTTAGCATGTAATGTATGATTGAAGTGATGTTAGCATGTAATGTATGAATGAAGTGATGTTAGCATGTAATGTATGAATGAAGTGAAGCGATGACCTTACTATAATAACATTTATATCCATTGTAAGCAGGGTCTCTCCGCCATCGGGGAAATAAATACAAAGTTTGAAGTCTCTTTAATCTTCCCTGGACATGGACGGAGAGGAATGAAATCCATTGTTTGTTTGCTGCCTCCGTATTCCTGACTCGTTACTTCTTTATATTTATAGCGGGGGGGGGGGGGTTGTTTTTTTGCACGCCTCATTAATTGCGAGATGGCAGGCGCTAAAACAGAAACGTTGATGTGTCCATCGAATTTAATCTCCGATGATTAAGAGCTCCCAAAAGCCGCGGAGAGCGAGATGTAACCGCCATCCCAGCCAATCCAGATGGATCCAGTTAATCACATTGTAGCCCGGGAAGAATTTCACTAATAATTCATTTTAATTCTGCGATGGATCTTTTATGCGCAGGCGGGTGAGCCGGCTAAGTCAGGTAATAACCCGGCGTGACTCGAGGATGTCGACGACTCCTTTAATAATAAAAAGTCATTTACAGACTCAATAAAAATTATAGGCGGGTTGCGTGACACCATGCAGCCACGGCGTGCGGAGAATTGTAAAAAAGAACTCTTTAAAAACCGCCAGCAGAACTCCTGTCGGCAGACGCAGCGATTTCCTGCGTTCCGTGAACCGCTCAGCATTTCCACGCTCTATATCTGATTCACTCCTCAATGGAGCCTTTGCAGAAATATATATAGACTGCCATCGCCCTCCACATCAGATATCCTGGTCAGTGATGGGAAAGTATGGACGCCTTTAGAATCACAGTAATCAATTAGCTTGTGGTCTCCCTTACAGCGGAACTCCAGGGAAATGAAAAGGCAAAGTGCTCCCCACTGCAAGGGTTAAATGCTCATTTTGGTCTAAATCAGGAGTCTCCAAACTTTTCAGCCAGAGGGCCACAATGTAGATTTTACAAATATGCGGGGGCCAGAAATCAGTTATTGATAAAGGAATGAATGAAACCTAATCCCATTAGAGACTTCCCTCACATCTGTGTCCCCATCAGAGCCTTTTCTCACATATGTGTCCCTATCAGAGCCTTCCTTCACATCTGTGTCCCCATCAGAGCCTTCCCTCACATCTGTGTCCACATCAGAGCCTTTCCTCACATCCGTGTCCCCATCAGAGCCTTTCCTCACCTCTGTGTCCCCATCAGAGCCTTCCTTCACATCTGTGACCCCATCAGAGCCTTTCCTCACATCGGTGTCCTCATCAGAGCCTTCCCTCACATCTGTGTCCCCATGAGAGCCTTCCCTCACATCTGTGTCCTCATCAGAGCCTTTCCACACATCGGTGTCCCCATCAGAGCCTTTCCACACATCTGTGTCCCCATCAGAGCCTTTCTTCACATCTGTGTCCCCATCAGAGCCTTCCTTCACATCTGTGTCCCCATCAGAGCCCTTCCTGACATCTGTGTCCCCATCAGAGCCTTCCCTCACATCTGTGTCCCCATCAGAGCCTTTCCTCACATCTGTGTCCCCATCAGAGCCTTTCCTCACATCTGTGTCCCCATCAGAGCCTTCCTTCACATCTGTGTCCCCATCAGAGCCTTTCCTCACCTCTGTGTCCCCATCAGAGCCTTCCTTCACATCTGTGTCCCCATCAGAGCCTTCCCTCACATCTGTGTCCCCATCAGAGCCTTCCCTCACATCTGTGTCCCCATCAGAGCCTTCCCTCACATCTGTGTCCCCATGAGAGCCTTCCCTCACATCTGTGTCCTCATCAGAGCCTTTCCACACATCTGTGTCCCCATCAGAACCTTCCTTCACATCTGTGACCCCATCAGAGCCTTTCCACACATCTGTGTCCCCATCAGAACCTTCCTTCACATCTGTGACCCCATCAGAGCCTTTCCACACATCTGTGTCCCCATCAGAGCCTTTCCTCACATTGGTGTCCTCATCAGAGTCTTCCCTCACATCTGTGTCCCCATGAGAGCCTTTCCACACATCTGTGTCCCCATCAGAGCCTTCCCTCACATCCGTGTCCCCATGAGAGCCTTCCCTCACATCTGTGTCCTCATCAGAGCCTTTCCACACATCAGTGTCCCCATCAGAGCCTTTCCACACATCTGTGTCCCCATCAGAGCCTTTCTTCACATCTGTGTCCCCATCAGAGCCTTCCTTCACATCTGTGTCCCCATCAGAGCCCTTCCTGACATCTGTGTCCCCATCAGAGCCTTCCCTCACATCTGTGTCCCCATCAGAGCCTTTCCTCACATCTGTGTCCCCATCAGAGCCTTTCCTCACATCTGTGTCCCCATCAGAACCTTTCCACACATCTGTGTCCCCATCAGAGCCTTTCCACACATCTGTGTCCCCATCAGAGCCTTTCCTCACATCTGTGTCCCCATCAGAGCCTTTCCTCACATCTGTGTCCCCATCAGAGCCTTTCCTCACCTCTGTATCCCCATCAGAGCCTTCCCTCACATCTGTGTCCCCATGAGAGCCTTCCCTCACATCTGTGTCCTCATCAGAGCCTTTCCACACATCTGTGTCCCCATCAGAACCTTCCTTCACATCTGTGACCCCATCAGAGCCTTTCCACACATCTGTGTCCCCATCAGAGCCTTTCCTCACATCGGTGTCCTCATCAGAGTCTTCCCTCACATCTGTGTCCCCATGAGAGCCTTTCCACACATCTGTATCCCCATCAGAGCCTTCCCTCACATCTGTGTCCTCATCAGAGCCTTTCAACACATTGGTGTCCCCATCAGAGCCTTTCCACACATCTGTGTCCCCATCAGAGCCTTTCTTCACATCTGTGTCCCCATCAGAGCCTTCCTTCACATCTGTGTCCCTATCAGAGCCCTTCCTGACATCTGTGTCCCCATCAGAGCCTTCCCTCACATCTGTGTCCCCATCAGAGCCTTTCCTCACATCTGTGTCCCCATCAGAGCCTTTCCTCACATCTGTGTCCCCATCAGAGCCTTCCTTCACATCTGTGTCCCCATCAGAGCCTTCCCTCACATCTGTGTCCCCATCAGAGCCTTTCCTCACATCTGTGTCCCCATCAGAGCCTTTCCTCACCTCTGTGTCCCCATCAGAGCCTTCCTTCACATCTGTGTCCCCATGAGAGCCTTCCCTCACATCTGTGTCCCTATCAGAGCCTTCCCTCACATCTGTGTCCCCATGAGAGCCTTCCCTCACATCTGTGTCCTCATCAGAGCCTTTCCACATATCTGTGTCCCCATCAGAACCTTTCCACACATCTGTGTCCCCATCAGAGCCTTTCCACACATCTGTGTCCCCATCAGAGCCTTTCCTCACATCTGTGTCCCCATCAGAGTCTTCCCTCACATCTGTGTCCCCATCAGAGTCTTCCCTCACATCTGTGTCCCCATCAGAGCCTTTCCTCACATCTGTGTCCCCATCAGTGTCTTCTCTCACATTTGTGTCCCCATCAGAGCCTTTCCTCACATCTGTGTCCCCATCAGAGCCTTCCCTCACATCTGTGTCCCCATCAGAGCCTTTTCTCACATCTGTGTCCCCATCAGAGCCTTTCCTCACATCTGTGTCCCCATCAGAGCCTTCCCTCACATCTGTGTCCCCATCAGAGTCTTTCCTCACATCTGTGTCCCCATCAGATTCTTTCCTCACATCTGTGTCCCCATCAAAACCTTTGCACCCATATGTGTCCCCATCAGAGCCTTTCCTGACATTGGTGTCCCCATCAGAGCCTTTCCATGCATCTGTTGTCCCCATCAGAGCCTTTCCTCACATCTGTGTCCCCATCAGAGCCTTTCCTCACCTCTGTGTCCCCATCAGAGCCTTCCTTCACATCTGTGTCCCCATGAGAGCCTTCCCTCACATCTGTGTCCCTATCAGAGCCTTCCCTCACATCTGTGTCCCCATGAGAGCCTTCCCTCACATCTGTGTCCTCATCAGAGCCTTTCCACATATCTGTGTCCCCATCAGAACCTTTCCTCACATCTGTGTCCCCATCAGAGCCTTTCCACACATCTGTGTCCCCATCAGAGCCTTTCCTCACATCTGTGTCCCCATCAGAGTCTTCCCTCACATCTGTGTCCCCATCAGAGTCTTCCCTCACATCTGTGTCCCCATCAGAGCCTTTCCTCACATCTGTGTCCCCATCAGAGCCTTTCCACACATCTGTGTCCCCATCAGAGCCTTTCCTCACATCTGTGTCCCCATCAGAGCCTTTCCACACATCTGTGTCCCCATCAGAGCCTTTCCTCACATCTGTGTCCCCATCAGTGTCTTCTCTCACATCTGTGTCCCCATCAGAGCCTTTCCTCACATCTGTGTCCCCATCAGAGCCTTCCCTCACATCTGTGTCCCCATCAGAGCCTTTCCTCACATCTGTGTCCCCATCAGAGCCTTTCCTCACATCTGTGTCCCCATCAGAGCCTTCCCTCACATCTGTGTCCCCATCAGAGTCTTTCCTCACATCTGTGTCCCCATCAAAACCTTTGCACCCATATGTGTCCCCATCAGAGCCTTTCCTGACATTGGTGTCCCCATCAGAGCCTTTCCATGCATCTGTTGTCCCCATCAGAGCCTTCCCTCACATCTGTCCCCATCCTCTTCTTCCCCCGGGAATGGGCAGATCCTAAATGCTGTACTAACATAGCTCCACTCTCTACAGACATCTCTTGTGAGAACAGAGCAGGTTGGGTGTGGGGAGCCTTGATGAAGCGGTTGAATGGCACAGGGCATCATTCATCCTGTAGGAGGCGCTGTGCTGGGTCAGTGATTGGGTAAGCCTGCAGGGGACAGCCCTGGAGAGGAGGTGAGTGAATCCCCTGGGGCTGCTGGGACATCCATTTGTTTGATTTATTAGAATAATATGAGTTTATGAGCCTGCAATGATGTGGTCACTGCCCCTCCTCCCATGTTCAGGGCTGGATGTGGTCTAGGGTGACATAACTGCATGGCGGGTGTTTCTTTCTCCGGTGCATCACCGCCCGCTTCACTTTTATGGTCACCTGTCTCTGGTAGAGATTGCTGCAGTTCACCCACCTCATGAAAATTGGGACATCCAAAATCAGTCCACCGGTCCGGTACGGCAAACGTTGTCTGTAGGTTTTAAGATATTAAATGGTTTCAGAAAGCCAGCCAGTCAGTATTGGGAGCTTTCCATAGCCGGCATTGTAACACGCCGCACTACATGAGTGGAATACATAATAGGCTGCTCTGACTGACAATGTGCATATTACAGTAGATGCCCAAAATCTGAACAGGAAAGTCTTATGGTTGAGTTGAATCTTCTTCCTAAAGGGTAGTGATGAATAAACCGCCCACCTTTATTACCCGGGAGTCCTGGACAATTGGACCGCCCCTTTCCATCTCTACATTGGAAGAGTGTAGACAGCTGTACATTGGAAGAGTGTAGATGCTGTACATTGGAAGAGTGTAGATGCTGTACATTGGAAGAGTGTAGACGCTGTACATTGGAAGAGTGTAGACGCTGTACATTGGAAGAGTGTAGACGCTGTACATTGGAAGAGTGTAGACGCTGTACATTGGAAGAGTGTAGACGCTGTACATTGGAAGAGTGTAGACGCTGTACATTGGAAGAGTGTAGACGCTGTACATTGGAAGAGTGTAGACACTGTACATTGGAAGAGTGTAGATGCTGTACATTGGAAGAGTGTAGACGCTGTACATTGGAAGAGTGTAGACGCTGTACATTGGAAGAGTGTAGACGCTGTACATTGGAAGAGTGTAGACACTGTACATTGGAAGAGTGTAGACGCTGTACATTGGAAGAGTGTAGACGCTGTACATTGGAAGAGTGTAGACGCTGTACATTGGAAGAGTGTAGACGCTGTACATTGGAAGAGTGTAGACGCTGTACATTGGAAGAGTGTAGACGCTGTACATTGGAAGAGTGTAGACGCTGTACATTGGAAGAGTGTAGACGCTGTACATTGGAAGAGTGTAGAGGCTGTACATTGGAAGAGTGTAGACGCTGTACATTGGAAGAGTGTAGACGCTGTACATTGGAAGAGTGTAGACGCTGTACATTGGAAGAGTGTAGACGCTGTACATTGGAAGAGTGTAGACGCTGTACATTGGAAGAGTGTAGACGCTGTACATTGGAAGAGTGTAGACGCTGTACATTGGAAGAGTGTAGACGCTGTACATTGGAAGAGTGTAGACGCTGTACATTGGAAGAGTTTAGACTCTGTACATTGGAAGAGTGTAGACGCTGTACATTGGAAGAGTGTAGACGCTGTACATTGGAAGAGTGTAGACGCTGTACATTGGAAGAGTGTAGACACTGTACATTGGAAGAGTGTAGACGCTGTACATTGGAAGAGTGTAGACGCTGTACATTGGAAGAGTGTAGACGCTGTACATTGGAAGAGTTTAGACTCTGTACATTGGAAGAGTGTAGACGCTGTACATTGGAAGAGTGTAGACGCTGTACATTGGAAGAGTGTAGACGCTGTACATTGGAAGAGTGTAGACGCTGTACATTGGAAGAGTGTAGACGCTGTACATTGGAAGAGTTTAGACTCTGTACATTGGAAGAGTGTAGACGCTGTACATTGGAAGAGTGTAGACGCTGTACATTGGAAGAGTGTAGACGCTGTACATTGGAAGAGTGTAGACGCTGTACATTGGAAGAGTGTAGACGCTGTACATTGGAAGAGTGTAGACGCTGTACATTGGAAGAGTGTAGACGCTGTACATTGGAAGAGTGTAGACGCTGTACATTGGAAGAGTGTAGACGCTGTACATTGGAAGAGTGTAGACGCTGTACATTGGAAGAGTGTAGACGCTGTACATTGGAAGAGTGTAGATGCTGTACATTGGAAGAGTGTAGACGCTGTACATTGGAAGAGTGTAGACGCTGTACATTGGAAGAGTGTAGACGCTGTACATTGGAAGAGTGTAGACAGCTGTACATTGGAAGAGTGTAGACGCTGTACATTGGAAGAGTTTAGACTCTGTATATTGGAAGAGTGTAGACGCTGTACATTGGAAGAGTGTAGACGCTGTACATTGGAAGAGTGTAGACGCTGTACATTGGAAGAGTGTAGACGCTGTACATTGGAAGAGTGTAGATGCTGTACATTGGAAGAGTGTAGACGCTGTACATTGGAAGAGTGTAGACGCTGTACATTGGAAGAGTGTAGACGCTGTACATTGGAAGAGTGTAGACACTGTACATTGGAAGAGTGTAGACGCTGTACATTGGAAGAGTGTAGATGCTGTACATTGGAAGAGTGTAGACGCTGTACATTGGAAGAGTGTAGATGCTGTACATTGTTTCTCCCATCAGTCTGGACAGTTAGACCAAATTGTATCTCCACTGTCAGAGTATATAATAAAAAGGAAAGAGTCACCATGTTTATTCAGTAATAAAAATACAAATATTAAATACAGTAAGTGTCCGAAACATACCCCTGCCTTTATCACCATACAGGGTACCCAGTCAGCTCAATCTATGGTGTCATGCCGTTGAAGGTTTGTGAAACCACCCTGCTCCATTTTCCAACATGGCGCCACAAAGTTTGGGGCAGGTGTTCATTGTTCGAGTTTTATGGCTAATGTTTTATGTTTTAGAAAAAACAAAGGTTGAAAAGGATAAAAAGAGGTGCATGGAAGCCAGCCAGCCCCCAGTCTGATGTACTCACCCTCCAGTCTGCCACCAACCAAGTAGACCTGTCTCATGATATAAATAAAGAACAGGGGTTTAGTTGACACGCATTTGCAAACGCATGTGAAAGCTGCAGAGCCACTTCACGGCACCCTGTGTTACCTGCAGTCCCTAACACTTTCTAATTTGAGTGTCTCCACAATGGAAGCACATGGCTGCTAATGGATGGATAGGAGGCAGGTGGGAGGGAGCATCCCAAACCTCCCCCAACCCACCCCCATCCATGACTGGTCTAATATTTCACAGCTCTAATAGCGATGTTGTAACGATGGTACAAACTTGAAAGGACCAGCTGAGAAGCATACACCTCCATCCCCTTGGTGGATGCAGTGTAAAACACAGATTGGGATTTTATATGAGGCATTGGCCTGTAAAGCACAGTGCCTCCGTCCCTAATTTCATAAAATATTTGGGACTTTACATGAGACAAGCAGGTCATGCTATGGTCTCCATCCCTGTATATGAAAAAACTGGGGTCAAATCAGACTGCATCCACCAAAAATGCACGAAAATCGCATGGTGGGACTTTAAATGAGGCACCAGCCTGTAGGCAAGGCGCCTCCATCCCTGGTTACATAGACAATGTAGGTTATGTAGGACATCCATCCATCCATTAGCAGCCATGTGCTTCCATTGTGGAGACACTAAAATTAGAAAGTGTTAGGACTGCAGGTAACACAGGGTGCCGTGTAGTGGACCTGCAGCTTTCACATGCGTTTGCAAATGTGTGTCAACTAAACCCCTGTTCTTTATGTATATTGAGACAGGTCTACTTGGTTGGTGGCAGACTGGAGGGTGAGTACATCAGACTGGGGGCTGGCTGGCTTCCATGCACCTCTTTTAATCCTTTCAACTTTCATTTTTTCTGATACAGGTATGGAGACGCCGGGCATTACCTGCTGGTGTCTCACCTAAAGTCCCACATAGCCCACATTGTTTATGTAACCAGGGATGGAGGCGCCTTGCCTACAGGCTGGTGCTTCATTTAAAGTCCCACATAGCCTACATTGTTAATGTTTTATGTTTTTATCCAATTGGCAGGAAAAATGATATTAAATGTTATCAAAGTTCCGCACCCAAGGTTGGGGGTGGTTGTTCCAGTCTTTGATGGCCTCTTTCACGCCTCTTGCAGTTGTCTCTTTCACGGCCTCTTAGGGATTTCTGTGACTTCTTCGTGTTCGGTGCTGGAAGTATTCTGATCGGGTTTTCTTTGTCCATCCAGATAACAGCCATTGTGTTATGAATGTTGTCATCCTGTGATACTTATGAAGATTGCTGTTCCCTCTGCAGGAAATACCCCTGGGGTGAGAATGACTTTGGACAGTTCCTTCCACTGCAGAAGCGGGATGGAGATTAAACTGTCTCAAGTCTGCAATTTCATAGCGGACTGCGAGGAGGAGGAGGATGAAGGAGATCTTTGCCGTGAGTATTTCCCTGGAACACTCGCTTATTCCAGCTCTTCACCATTCCCCATAGACATTTCCCGGGAGGGAAGGTGATTGGCCGGGGAGGTTTAGATTCTAATCTAGAAGATGAACTGTTCTAGTTTTTACCAGCAGATAATTTTTTTCCCCAAATAACATTACAGGTGAGATCTTAGCCAAAATTATTGTAGATATTTTGTCAAACTATAAAATTACATATGTGATGTACCAGGGTCATGGATAGGGGAGGTACAGCCAGCCCCCTGGGTTCCAATGGGGAGGGGAGGTACAGCCAGCCCCCTGGGTTCCAATGGGGAGGGGAGGTACAGCCAGCCCCCTGGGTTCCACTGGGGAGGGGGGGGGGTACAGCCAGCCCCCTGGGTTCCACTGGGGAGGGGAGGTACAGCCAGCCCCCTGGGTTCCAATGGGGAGGGGAGGTACAGCCAGCCCCCTGGGTTCCAATGGGGAGGGGAGGTACAGCCAGCCCCCTGGGTTCCACTGGGGAGGGGGGGGGGTACAGCCAGCCCCCTGGGTTCCACTGGGGAGGGGGGGGGTACAGCCAGCCCCCTGGGTTCCACTGGGGAGGGGAGGTACAGCCAGCCCCCTGGGTTCCACTGGGGAGGGGAGGTACAGCCAGCCCCCTGGGTTCCACTGGGGAGGGGAGGTACAGCCAGCCCCCTGGGTTCCAATGGGGAGGGGGGTACAGCCAGCCCCCTGGGTTCCACTGGGGAGGGGGGGCTACAGCCAGCCCCCTGGGTTCCACTGGGGAGGGCTGGTACAGCCAGCCCCCTGGGTTCCAATGGGGAGGGGGGGTACAGCCAGCCCCCTGGGTTCCACTGGGGAGGGGAGGTACAGCCAGCCCCTGGGTTCCAATGGGGAGGGGGGGTACAGCCAGCCCCCTGGGTTCCACTGGGGAGGGGAGGTACAGCCAGCCCCTGGGTTCCACTGGGGAGGGGGGGGGGTTACAGCCAGCCCCCTGGGTTCCACTGGGGAGGGGGGGTACAGCCAGCCCCCTGGGTTCCACTGAGGAGGGGGGGTACAGCCAGCCCCCTGGGTTCCACTGGGGGGGGGGGGGTACAGCCAGCCCCCTGGGTTCCACTGGGGAGGGGAGGTACAGCCAGCCCCCTGGGTTCCACTGGGGAGGGGAGGTACAGCCAGCCCCCTGGGTTCCAATGGGGAGGGGGGTACAGCCAGCCCCCTGGGTTCCAATGTGGAGGGGAGGTACAGCCAGCCCCCTGGGTTCCAATGGGGAGGGGGAGTACAGCCAGCCCCCTGGGTTCCACTGGGGGGGGGTACAGCCAGCCCCCTGGGTTCCACTGGGGGGGGGTACAGCCAGCCCCCTGGGTTCCACTGGGGAGGGGGGTACAGCCAGCCCCCTGGGTTCCACTGGGGAGGGGGGGGTACAGCCAGCCCCCTGGGTTCCACTGGGGAGGGGGGGGGGTACAGCCAGGGACTGTGATAGTGCCGCGGTCATTCTGACACTAACTGACGCTGGGGGGGGGGAAGGTGGAACTGACTAACTGATGCTGACATCACCAGTGACACTAAGGCTTCTTTCACATGGTCCGCTGCGTGCTGTGGTCCTTTTTCTGCTCAGCGGGGATGTGAGATGTGGGACTATGGACTGTGAGATATGGGACTATGGACTGTGAGATGTGGGACTATGGACTGTGAGATGTGGGACTATGGACTGTGAGATATGGGACTATGGACTGTGAGATGTGGGACTATGGACTGTGAGATGTGGGACTATGGACTGTGAGATGTGGGACTGTGGACTGTGAGATATGGGACTATGGACTGTGAGATGTGGGACTATGGACTGTGAGATATGGGACTATGGACTGTGAGATGTGGGACTATGGACTGTGAGATGTGGGACTATGGACTGTGAGATGTGGGACTATGGACTGTGAGATTTAGGACTATGGACTGTGAGATATGGGACTATGGACTGTGAGATTTAGGACTATGGACTGTGAGATTTAGGACTATGGACTGTGAGATATGGGACTATGGACTGTGAGATGTGGGACTATGGACTGTGAGATGTGGGACTATGGACTGTGGGTTTGTGGACTGTGGGATGTGGGATTTGGGACTATAGGATGTGGGACTATGGACTGTGGGATGTGGGACTATAGGATGTGGGACTATGGACTAGGGTGTGGGACTGTGGGATGTGGGACAAAGGACTGTGGGATGTGGGACTATGGACTGGCATGTGGGACTATAGACTGTGGATGTGGGATGTGGGACTATAGACTGGCATGTGGGACTGTGGAATGTGGGACTATGGACTGGGGTGTGGGACTATGGACTGGCATGTGGAACTATAGACTGTGGGACTATGGACTGGGGTGTGGTACTATAGACTGTGGGATGTGGGACTATGTACTGTGGGATGTGGGACTGTGGACTGGGATGTGGGACTATGGACTGGGGTGTGGGACTATAGACTGTGGGATGTGGGACTATGTACTGTGGGATGTGGGACTGTGGACTGGGATGTGGGACTATGGACTGTGGGATTTGCAGGGTGCATTGTGTAAATGAGCAAATGCCCCCCCCCCGAACAATGAAGAGTCTTCCTCCTCCATCCCCCACTGATTTGGTAACAATGTAACATTCATACAATGATGAGGGGTGTCCCCGGTGATGAGAGGTGTCCCCGGTGATGAGGGGTGTCCCCGGTGATGAAAGGTGTCCCCGGTGATGAGAGGTGTCCCCGGTGATGAGAGGTGTCCCCGGTGATGAGGGGTGTCCCCGGTGTACAGATACCTCACATCTTCTCTCTATGTGTCCCCTGCAGGAAATCTCCCCCCAGGATTTTATTGTATGTTTGAAGATGGGAGCTGCGGATGGACGCTGAACCCCCACACCTCACTATGGAGGATCGGGAATCTGGGGGACTCGGAAGGTAATTTGCCGTGTATTGGGGGGCGGTAATATAGGACAGGCCGGGGTTATGGTCAGTTTTTCCTATTTGTGTGAATCCTAATGCCAGGAGGCGGAGGCGATGTTCCTGATCATGTGACCTCTATGAATGGCTGGGATTGGCTGACAGTGCCTGGTCCCAGTGTACAATCAGGAGCCGGTGGTTATCTTATTGGTGGAATTAGATGGACGGGTAGAAATACTATATAACCAAAAGTATTGGGACGCCGGCCTTTAAATCCCAGTTTTAGTCCCTAGGGTTCAATATTGAGTTGGCTCCGCCCTTTGCAGCTATAACAGCTTCAACTCTTCTGGGAAGGCCGTCCTCAAGGTTTAGGAGTGTCTATGGGAATGTTTCACCATTCTACCAGAAGCGTATTAGTGAGGTCAGGCACTGATGTTGGACAAGAAGTCTCCGCTCTAATTCATCCCAAAGGTGCTCTGTCGGGTTGAGGTGAGGACTCTGTGCAGGCCAGTCAAGTTCCTCCACCCCAAACTCGCTCATCCATGTCTTTATGGACCTTGCTTTGTGCACTGGTCCAAATCATTTGGTGGAGGGGGGATTATGGTGTGGGGGAGGGGAGATTATGGTGTGGGGGGAGGGGGGATTATGGTGTGGGGGTGTTTTCAGGGGTTGGGCTTGGCCCCTTAGTTCCAGTGAAGAGAACTCAGCATACCAAAACATTTTAGACAATTTCATGCTTCCAACTTTGTGGGAGGAGTTTGGGGATGGCCCCTCCCTGTTCCAGCATGACTGCACACCAGTGCACAAAGCAAGGTCCATAAAGACATGGAAGAGTGAGTTTGGGGTGGAGAAACCTGATGCCCCAACCCTCCTGATGCCCACCAGCACCTCTCTGGGCTCTGCCATGCGATCGGGGAGTCCAGAATCCACCTGGCCATGCCCATGAGTTATCATAGAGCTGGCCATGAATCAGATGGTCCTCGGCCATCTCTATGGTCCTGGGAGGGAATGTATGACGTCATTTCAGGTTTTTATCTCTGGAAGGTATGAGATCAATGGTTTTTTTATCTCATGCTTTTCAGTGTAGAGGAGAGATTTGGGGTTTTATTGTCCCCGGATCTTTCCATAAAGAGGACCTCTCATCTCTTATTTCTATCACTGGGGATGTTCACATTTCTTATGATGGGAAAAATAAGTGATAAAAAATATATATTAAATATAAAATAAATGTAAAGCTCCCCGCCCCCTCGTGCTTGCACGCAGTAACAATCGCATACGTAAGTCGCGCACAATATGTAAACGGCGATCGCACCACACATGTGAGGTATCGTCACAAACGTTAGAGCGAGAGCAATAATTCCGGAGCTAGACCTCCTCTGTAACTCTAAACTGGTAACCTATAAAAATGTTTTAAGTGTCGCCTATGGAGTACCGTTGTTTGTCATGGCCATTCCACGAGTGTGCGCAGTTGTAAAGCGCGACATTTTGGGTATCTATTTACTCAGCATAAAATCATCTTTTCTATTTTTCCAAATAATTGGGCTAAATATTGTGTTTTTTTGCAATACAATTCATTAAAGTGTATTTTTTACAAAAATTTGCTGTGTAAATACCGTGCAACATAAGAAATTGCAGCGCCCACCATCATATTCTCTAGGGCCTCTGCTTAATATATAGAAATTCTGAGCACATTTCTAGCAAAAAAAGGATTATTTTTACTTTTAGGAGATAATTGTCCTGGGTGGGAAGTAGTTAAAGGAGAAGTGCGGGGAAAGCTCGTTTGGCTGTACTTCTCCTCCTATGGATCCCAGGGTTGTAGTTTGTTCTGCACTCCTGTGACCCGTTTTCTGAAGTCCGCTCCCTGCTGACATCACAGATGTCGGTCCAGGCACCGCGTCATCCCGACCACAAAGTTGGGATCCGCCAAGAGCCTGGACCAACACCCAGCTCAGCCTTTCAGTGAGCCGCTGAGATCCTGAGCCGGCTACCCCCCGCCCCTTCACAGCCCAGCCCTCTAATGAGCAAGGAGGGGGGGAAGAGCTGAGATCCTAAGCCGGCTGCCCCCGCCCCTTCACAGCCCAGCCCTCTAATGAGCAAGGAGGGGGGAAGAGCTGAGTTCCTGAGACGGCTGCCCCTGCCCCTTCAAAGCCCAGCGCTTCAATTAGCAAGGAGGGGGGAAGAGCTGAGATCCTGAGCCGGCTACCCCCCGCCCCTTCACAGCCCAGCACTCTAATGAGCAAGGAGGGGGGAGGAGCTGAGATCCTGAGCCGGCTGCCCCCGCCCCTTCCCAGCCCAGTGCTCCAATGAGCGAGGTGGGGGCAGAGCGGAGAGCGGTGACTGACAGTCAGCAGCTCTCTGCCCGGGGAGCTGTCAGAACCGAGCGATCAGAGGTGTTCAATCGCTCGGTTCTCAGTGTAGAGGCGCCAGGGGACAGATGTAGCACCCACCTAGGTAAGTATATCTGGGGAAAAAATTGAAAGCCATACTTCTCTTTTAATTTGATCTCTTTCGCATTTTACTATCTTCACTGAATGTTAAGAATCTGATGAATTTGGTGTTAGCGTTGTATTCTCCGGCGTTAATCAGATCACATTATCTCTCTCCTCTTCTCTTCTCTTACTCGTGCAGATTCTGTGCTCTTCCTGAACACCAGAGACTCACCACCATCGCAGAGTTCTGTAATGACCAACGTACTCTACCCATCCCCCCTGAGGAACGCCACCTGCCAGGTGAGTAACATCAAAGTAGAAAAGCTGTACTGGTAATTAAACAGTCTGACCGACCCAACGAAGACTGACCCAACGAAGACTGACCCAACGAAGACTATCCGACGCAACAAAAACCTGACCCAATGAGGACTGCGTGACCAAACGAAGACTGACTCAATGAAGGTTGACTGACCCAATGAAGACTGACCCCCCCAATGAAGTTTGACCCAATGAAGACTGACTGACCCAACGAGGACTGACCCAATGAAGATTGACTGACCCAACGAAGATTGACCCAATGAAGACTGAGCCAATGAAGACTGACCGACGCAACAAAAACCTGACCCAATGAGGACTGCGTGACCAAACGAAGACTGACTCAATGAAGGTTGACTGACCCAATGAAGACTGACCCCCCCAATGAAGTTTGACCCAATGAAGACTGACTGACCCAACGAGGACTGACCCAATGAAGATTGACTGACCCAACGAAGATTGACCCAATGAAGACTGAGCCAATGAAGACTGACCGACGCAACAAAAACCTGACCCAATGAAGACTGCCTGACCCAATGAAGACTGACTCAATGACCACTGACCGACCCAATGAAGACTAACCCAATGAAGACTGACTGACTCAATGACGGCTGACCGACCCAATGAAGACTGACTGAGCCAACGAAGACTGACTCAATGAAGGCTGACTGACCCAAGGAAGACTGATCCCCCAATGAAGTTTGACCCAATGAAGACTCACTGACCCAATGAAGATTGACTGACCCAACGAAGACTGACCCAATGACCCAACGAAGACTGGCCCAACGAAGACTGACCGACGCAACAAAAACCTGACCCAATGAAGACTGCCTGACCCAAGGAAGACTGACCCAACGAAGACTGACCAACCCAACAAAGACTGACCACCCCAATGAAGTTTGACCCAATGAAGACTGACTGACCCAATGAGGCCCGACCCAATGCAGATTGACTGACCCAATGAAGACTAACTAACCCAATGAAGACTGGCTCTATAAAGACTGATCGACCCAACAAAGATTGACACAATGAAGATTAAGTGGCCCAACGAGGATCAACCCAATGAAGAATGACTGACCCAACGAAGACTAACCCATTGAAGACTGACCTACCCAGCAAAGACTGACCTACCCAGCAAAGAATGACCAGCCCAATGAAGACTGACCAGCCTAATGAAGACTGACCTGCCCAATGAAGCCTGACCAGCCCAGTGAAGACTGATCGACCCAACGAAGACTGACCCAACGAAGACTGACCAACCCAGCAAAGATTGACCAATCCATCACTTTTTTAAGGAAGAAAATCATGTGATTATATGGAAGCACATCTATTATTTAATAAAGTGTTACTAAACAGAGAAGTGTTATCGCCATGATTGAGTCACATAAATCATATACTGTATACCATGCCGCTGTATTTTCTTATTTTTTTCTAAATCCTCTAAGTCTCTTATTCCTGCAGCGCTGTTGTGTGATAACATGATCTCTCCCTGTTCTTTGGCATCTTCAGGGAAAGCTCCTCAGGGGAGGGGCTTCTATTACTCTGCTGATCTATGCCCTCTACAGTGTGTGTCTGACCAGCCCTGATTGGTGCTGTGCTGGTCACATGACTAAAAAAAATGTAAATTTGAATTTTTCAAATTAAAATTAAATTATAAATATAAAAAAGCCTTTTTTTGAGCTCCCTGTAAATCTTTATTATTGAACATCAGATGTGTCTTTTTTGTGTATTAATATGGTGTGGGCGGAGTCAGAGATGACTAACACAAGCTTTCATTTTCTTCAGACCGCATCTGCATCCAAGGCTGTTTTTTTACTTTACAGGTAGCAATTACATTAGATATTTAAAATTATTTTAAATAAAAACTTAGTGGGTGTAATCAATCAGCATACTATATCCCGCCCCTAATAGTGTTTAGCAATAGGAGAACATGGTGGAGTGTCATTTACCACTGTTTATATCCCCTCATGTGTGACTTTATAGTCTTGTGGGCTGCTCAGATAAAAAAAAGGAGGAAATGAAGAGCTTAGAAGGGAACTGAAACTGGAGCATGTTCTGTAGAGGACACCAGCTGCTTTACACAATCTCAGCCTGCAGTGGGGACAAAGGGAAGATGGGAGGGACTGCTGAAGGCAGGATCAACTAGGTATATTTCACTCTGCACAAAAGGAATGCTTTAGTGGCTTTGTGACTATGAACACTGTTATATAGCATGTAAGGAGAGATTTTCATAGTTGGGTTGAATGACATTTTAAGTGTTGCTGAATGGAGTATGGCCCAATAAATGAAAGTTCCTCCTCCAATCATAGATCTTATTTCATTCCAGGAAGTGATAGTACGGCTTCTATGAATGGAGGAGGGGGTGGAATGGACGGGCATGGTCATCAATTTTGAAGAGTGCCTGTGACAGGTGCAGCCACTCATATTAACCCTGTTTTTTGTCTGGCAGGGCTTCCTCTGCTGAGAGCGCACTTACTCTGTGTTCCAAGATCAGTGACTAAGCTGTCAAAGATCGCTCTTGGTCTCTGCTGATGATAAGTGTAACGGATCTTTGTACCCCAGGTGGGCACATCCGCCGGATCTGTGTCTCCTGTCCTCCAAACGCACCCACAGCCTGCAGAGAAGCCATATCCAGCCCTTAACCCCTCAATCACGAGACAATCCACACAGGTGTTGAGGGTTAACCATGCAGAGCTTAAACTGTTTATTACATTCCAAGACAACAGTTTTACATACAGTTAGGGAAACTCCCCTTAGCCTTTCCACAGAAGGGGGGGGGAGGGAACAGGGACCAACCAATGAGAACTGAACATTTGTACATTTGAAACATGCAGTCTTAATACACACCCCCTGCGGAGAGATGTCTCCAACTCAGACCATTGTCTGCCATGAATCCACACACTTAGACACAGAAACAGGAGGGGGGGGGGGGATGGGTTGTAACATTACATTACATTAACTCAATGCCATGAGTCAGTTGTTCAGAGGATGAATAAAGGGAAAATAAAATGCAATGTCCCAAACTCATAAGAAAATGACACAAAGGGGTTTACAATCCAGGGACAGGGTGATCCGTCACCCATAGTGACGGCTAGTACCGTCACATCTCTTCCCCCCAAAGGTAGACTAATCCAGGTACTAGACCTCCAACTGGTCTGTGCCTGAATTAGTCGGGTAACAAATCCCAAAGAGTCAATGTCTGTTTGCCTGGATAATTTGTCGGCGTTGCCATTTTGCTTCCCAGGGCAGTAGTGGATGGTAAAGTCAAAAGGCTGCAGCGCCAAAAACTCCAGTATCTTCTGGTCCATAGTCTGTCGGTAGGAGGCTTGCGCACAGTCCCCTCCAAAACACACAGTGACAGTGGGTTCTGTCACATTTCTCCCCTTTTAAAAACAGACTAACGAGGTTCCTGACCCTCAAATGGTCTGGACCTGTGTTAGTCACAAACTTCCACCCCAGGCAACCAGGAAAAGTAAAAGAACGACTCTGGCGCTGGGGAGCAAAA
Organism: Pelophylax lessonae; assembly: GCF_965119305.1. Taxonomy (NCBI): domain Eukaryota; kingdom Metazoa; phylum Chordata; class Amphibia; order Anura; family Ranidae; genus Pelophylax; species Pelophylax lessonae. The sequence goes on along the minus strand of NC_138770.1, from coordinate 687,983,418 downwards.
CCGCACATAGGGTCTCCCATGAATAAAAATAGCCGCTGCAGAGTGGGAACAGCTGTCTGCACTCCTCTGATCCAGGGCAGGGTTACAGATATTGGGGGGAGCTGAATAATTCTCTGCCCTGATGCCAGCGCTTCCGCTGGTAGGGAATGTAGGCTGGTAGGGCTATGCATTTGGGGAAAAAAAGGTACTTGCTTTTCTCCTGGTGTAGTTACGAGCCGCTGAGAAGGTATCTTGCAGGGACTGTCTCCCGGATTCTTCATCTCTGGTTCTGATGCTGGGCAGAGACCATCAGCACTCTGTCCTGTAGCCAGCGCTTCTGCCGGAGGGATAAACACTGGGGTAGTGTCCAATTGTTGGGGAGGGAGAATTGCTTCCTCTACTCCCGGTGGGGATATCTGCTGTTGGGAAAACAGCTCACGCAGATCCTCTCTCAGACTCTCCGGATCCAACTCTTTTTCTGATGCTGGGCAGATGCCAGGGGCACTCTGCCCTGTAGCCAATGCTTCTGCTGGGGCACCAGATGAGATACTCTGGACTTGCTGCTGATCACCATTTCCCAGCCTTCCAGCACCTGTCTCAACTCCCCCTTCTGAGACCTTCATGCTATCAGCTTGTCTCGCTGCCTGGTGGACCTCCGGTGCGTTCCGGCATTCTAGCGCTCGCAGGGCCCTCTGTATCATCGCTGCTTCTTCCATTGCAGTTAGTACGGGAAAACGCAGGGTCACCCCTGGCCCCATTTGCTTCTCATCTTCGTGACTGTCTTCTATTTCTCTCGGACAGTCCCAGGCAACGGGAGCCATGCCAGGCTGCTGATCACCGTCAAACAGCCGCTTGTAGGCAATCTCGAGCTCCCATTCCTGCTCAACCAGGAACTCCAATTCCTCCAGGTCACACACCTCGTCGGGGAGGTCCAGCACCTCATCTCGGAAGTCTAGGATGTTTTCCAGCCGCCACTCCTCATCGCTCCCAAAGTCTGGGTCTCCGTACATTTTTTGATGGAGCAGCCCCACGCCGCCATAGCCAACGCCTTCTGTTGGGCTGCCATCTGCTGTACCTGGCCACAGTTGAGCCGCGAACCACCGGAGGGCTCTGTAGCTGGCGTCCAGCCTCATTTCCTCCTGGACCAATCTTCCGAGCTCCGTCTTCCCTTCATCTCGCGGTCGTTCCCTCAGGAACACCTCTTGCGCACAGTACTGCGTCCGGTACATCTCTGTGGAGGAGGGAAGGATCTTCCCCTGATGGTGCCGCTCGTGGCTTAGCGCCTCATGCCAGAGTTGCCAGCGGATCACATCCTCCCAGCCAAGCCTGGTGTGCTCTGTCGCTGGTCCCCGATGGTGCTTCCGCATGCCTTGCAGCCTCCTCCCGAACTCCGCTCTCATGCTGGCTGGTCCCCGTATCACTCCTCGGCAGCTGCCCAGATCTTGAATCCTGGTGGTGGTTTGGATGTCCTGGACTGCAGGAGACATCCCACCGCTGCCAACCAATGTGACGGATCTTTGTACCCCAGGTGGGCACATCCGCCGGATCTGTGTCTCCTGTCCTCCAAACGCACCCACAGCCTGCAGAGAAGCCATATCCAGCCCTTAACCCCTCAATCACGAGACAATCCACACAGGTGTTGAGGGTTAACCATGCAGAGCTTAAACTGTTTATTACATTCCAAGACAACAGTTTTACATACAGTTAGGGAAACTCCCCTTAGCCTTTCCACAGAAGGGGGGGGGAAGGGAACAGGGACCAACCAATGAGAACTGAACATTTGTACATTTGAAACATGCAGTCTTAATACACACCCCCTGCGGAGAGATGTCTCCAACTCAGACCATTGTCTGCCATGAATCCACACACTTAGACACAGAAACAGGAGGGGGGGGGGGATGGGTTGTAACATTACATTACATTAACTCAATGCCATGAGTCAGTTGTTCAGAGGATGAATAAAGGGAAAATAAAATGCAATGTCCCAAACTCATAAGAAAATGACACAAAGGGGTTTACAATCCAGGGACAGGGTGATCCGTCACCCATAGTGACGGCTAGTACCGTCACAATAAGTAACCGGTGGGACCGGCTCCCGATCAATGTGACCACTGTGACAGCCAATCGCAATGGTCAAATAATTGGCCCATCCCTTTCCCCCCCCGGCATGAAGATCCTGTTAAAGGGACACTGGGGCTGGACAGGAAGGGGTTAATGATTCCAGAGCCGCACTGATTGGTGGGTTTTTATATCCACTCGGTGTTCAGCTTGGAACTCTCTTAGCTGCACTGACCTTACATTGCGCTCCTTTTATTTCCACCCTTTATTACATCTCACTTCTTCTTTGTGTGCACTTTGCCAAATGTATATAAAACTGACACTACAGGTACATCTGTAATCTGTTCCAGAAATAAAGCGGGGGCCGCCGCCGCCTCCATGTATAATATATAAACTACAACTGGCGGTATAGAAAATCGCAGCAACAAGATTTCAAATAGAAAAGCTCTTTAAGAATGAAATCCCCCCCACAGGGACCTCTTTGTTCCATTGAAGAGATCTGAAATCTGAATGCGCTCCCTGAAACGCTCAGTACAGCCACTCTCCTCCATTCATCATGTTTGTGTGCCGGTAACCGATGACGCCAACGCAATGTTTTTACCGCTCCCTTCGGAATTGTGCAATGTAAATATTAGCCGATGAACCACATTTCCAGAATTCTCCTCATTTCCCTGTATGGAGGAAACTTTTATGGCTGTGATTGGCAGTGTAAGGTGCTGAGGATGTCGGGAATGGCGGAATGGTAAGTGGGAGGAGCTGAGAATAGAACTCCTAAGATCTTCCTACTGGGGTTCCCAAAATATGTCACAAACTTGTGAATTATTCAACACCCAGACAGATTCCCCGCGGAGGTGGACTGACTGTGCTCCTGTTCAGAATGTCTCCCCAACACTAATGGAACATGGAGGTATAAGGGGAAGAACAGGCAACTCGTCCTTTACGAAAAAGTAACTTTATTACATTGAGTGGGGTGTACAAAGTACAGTGGCCTACGCGTTTCGGCAATACGCCCTAATCATAGCCATGACTTCAATGGACACACACTAAAAACGCAAGTTTTGAGTTTTTGATGCGTCTTGTGGTTTGTTTGTTTTATTCAGAAAGATTGACAGTTCATGTAATGTGACTTTGATTCGACTTTGATGTTTTTTTTTATTATTTGGCACTCAAGTCGCATTAAAGTAGTGCAGGAACCTAAATGTGTCCAAAGTTGCATGGTAGGGTTAGGGCTAAATGTTAGAGTTAGCGGTTTTTGTTAGAACCCTAATCATAAAGTGATATTAAAGTCTCGTTTTTATTTATTTTTTGTTAAAAAATAACAAGCATGTTATACTTACCGGCTCAGTAATGGTTTTGCACAGAGGAGCCCCGATCCTTCTCTTCTCGGGTCCCTCACCGGCACTCCTGGCCCCCTCCCTCCTGCTGGGTTCCCCCACAGCAAGCAGCTTTCTGTGGGGGGCACCCGAGCCGAGCCGCTGGTCTGTGTGTCCATTTAGACATGGAGCCGCGGCTTGGCCCCACGCCCTCTCTCTCCTGATTGGCTCATTTACTTTGATTGACTGCATCAGGAACCAATGGCGCCCGCTGTGTGTTTCAGCCAATCAGAAGGAAGAGTCCCAGACAGGCGAGTCTCTTGTGCAACATCGCTGGATAGAGATGGAGCTCAGGTAAGTATTGGGGGGCTGAGGGGGGGCTGCTGCACACAGAAGGCTTTTTATTTTAAAGGGATTGTAAAGGCAGAGGGTGCATTCGATGCATTAAGATAAAAAACCTTCTGTGTGCAGCAGCCCCCCCTCAGCCCCCCAATACTTTCCTGAGCCCCATCTCTATCCAGCAATGTTTCAGGAGTGTCTCAGCTGCCCAGGACTTCCCTCTTCATTGGCTGAGACAGCAGCGTGCCGTGATTGGCTCCCACTGCTGTCAAATTCAGTCAGCCAATCAGGAGAGGCGGCGGGGCCAGGTCGCAGCTCCGTGTCTGAATGGACACAGGGAGCTGTGCCTTGGCTCGGGTGCCCCCATAGTAAGCTGCTTGCTGTGGGGGGCACTCAACAAGAGGGAGGGACCAGGAGCAGCAAAGAGGGACCCGAGAAGAGGATCCGTGCTGCTCTGTGCAAATCCAACTGCAACAGAACAGGTAAGAGTAACGTGTTTGTTATTTTTATAGGAGAAATCACTTTAATGCATAGAATGCATCTTCTGCCTTTACAACCAATTAAACGATTCCCGCCAACCATAACCCTAATGATTACTTCTAACTCCAACATGCGACTTTGGACACATACAGGTTCCTGCACTACTTTGATACAACTTTGCTGAGACTTGGGTGCCAGAGAGTGTAAAGTTGCATCAAAGTCGCACTCCATGAACAGAACTGTCATACTTTACTATGTAAAGCTAATAAGCTCCCCCAAAAAAACATGAAACATATCAAAAACGCAGAATGCACAAGAAAAATGCATCAATCGCAACATGCATAGGCGTGAACCTACTGTAGAATCACACACATCATCGCATGAAAACATTTGCTTTAATTTGCGCATGTGATGGTTATTATGAATGGAGCGTCACCTGTTCTGGTAAACCATACTGTCAGTCTACATGGAGTGGTGAACCATACTGTCAGTCTACATGGAGTGGTGAACCATACTGTCAGTCTACATGGAATGGTGAACCATACTGTCAATCTACATGGAATGGTGAACCATACTGTCAGTCTACATGGAGTGGTGAACCATACTGTCAGTCTACATGGAGTGGTGAACCATACTGTCAGTCTACATGGAATGGTGAACCATACTGTCAATCTACATGGAGTGGTGAACCATACTGTCAGTCTACATGGAATGGTGAACCATACTGTCAGTCTACATGGAATGGTGAACCATACTGTCAATCTACATGGAGTGGTGAACCATACTGTCAGTCTACATGGAATGGTGAACCATACTGTCAATCTTCATGGAGTGGTGAACCATACTGTCAGTCTACATGGAGTGGTGAACCATACTGTCAGTCTACATGGAGTGGTGAACCATACTGTCCGTCTACATGGAATGGTGAACCATACTGTCAGTCTACATGGAGTGGTGAACCATACTGTCAGTCTACATGGAGTGGTGAACCATACTGTCAGTCTACATGGAGTGGTGAACCATACTGTCAATCTACATGGAGTGGTGAACCATACTGTCAGTCTACATGGAATGGTGAACCATACTGTCAGTCTACATGGAGTGGTGAACCATACTGTCAGTCTACATGGAATGGTGAACCATACTGTCAATCTACATGGAGTGGTGAACCATACTGTCAGTCTACATGGAATGGTGAACCATACTGTCAGTCTACATGGAATGGTGAACCATACTGTCAATCTACATGGAGTGGTGAACCATACTGTCAGTCTACATGGAATGGTGAACCATACTGTCAATCTTCATGGAGTGGTGAACCATACTGTCAGTCTACATGGAGTGGTGAACGATACTGTCAGTCTACATGGAATGGTGAACCATACTGTCAGTCTACATGGAGTGGTGAACCATACTGTCAGTCTACATGGAATGGTGAACCATACTGTCAGTCTACATGGAGTGGTGAACCATACTGTCAGTCTACATGGAATGGTGAACCATACTGTCAGTCTACATGGAGTGGTGAACCATACTGTCAGTCTACATGGAGTGGTGAACCATACTGTCAATCTACATGGAGTGGTGAAGAATACTGTCAGTCTACATGGAGTGGTGAACCATACTGTCAGTCTACATGGAATGGTGAACCATACTGTCAATCTACATGGAATGGTGAACCATACTGTCAGTCTACATGGAGTGGTGAACCATACTGTCAGTCTACATGGAATGGTGAACCATACTGTCAGTCTACATGGAGTGGTGAACCATACTGTCAGTCTACATGGAGTGGTGAACCATACTGTCAGTCTACATGGAGTGGTGAACCATACTGTCAGTCTACATGGAATGGTGAACCATACTGTCAGTCTACATGGAATGGTGAACCATACTGTCAATCTACATAGAATGGTGAACCATACTGTCAGTCTACATGGAGTGGTGAACCATACTGTCAGTCTACATGGAATGGTGAACCATTCTGTCAGTCTACATGGAATGGTGAACCATTCTGTCAGTCTACATGGAGTGGTGAACCATACTGTCAGTCTACATGGAGTGGTGAACCATACTGTCAGTCTACATGGAATGGTGAACCATACTGTCAGTCTACATGGAATGGTGAACCATACTGTCAGTCTACATGGAGTGGTGAACCATACTGTCAGTCTACATGGAGTGGTGAACCATACTGTCAGTCTACATGGAATGGTGAACCATACTGTCAGTCTACATGGAATGGTGAACCATACTGTCAATCTACATGGAATGGTGAACCATACTGTCAGTCTACATGGAGTGGTGAACCATACTGTCAGTCTACATGGAATGGTGAACCATTCTGTCAGTCTACATGGAATGGTGAACCATTCTGTCAGTCTACATGGAGTGGTGAACCATACTGTCAATCTACATGGAATGGTGAACCATACTGTCAGTCTACATGGAGTGGTGAACCATACTGTCAGTCTACATGGAATGGTGAACCATTCTGTCAGTCTACATGGAATGGTGAACCATTCTGTCAGTCTACATGGAGTGGTGAACCATACTGTCAGTCTACATGGAGTGGTGAACCATACTGTCAATCTACATGGAGTGGTGAACCATACTGTCAATCTACATGGAATGGTGAACCATACTGTCAGTCTACATGGAGTGGTGAACCATACTGTCAGTCTACATGGAATGGTGAACCATTCTGTCAGTCTACATGGAATGGTGAACCATTCTGTCAGTCTACATGGAGTGGTGAACCATACTGTCAGTCTACATGGAGTGGTGAACCATACTGTCAGTCTACATGGAATGGTGAACCATACTGTCAGTCTACATGGAGTGGTGAACCATACTGTCAATCTACATGGAGTGGTGAACCATACTGTCAGTCTACATGGAGTGGTGAACCATACTGTCAGTCTACATGGAATGGTGAACCATACTGTCAGTCTACATGGAGTGGTGAACCATACTGTCAATCTACATGGAGTGGTGAACCATACTGTCAGTCTACATGGAATGGTGAACCATACTGTCAGTCTACATGGAGTGGTGAACCATACTGTCAGTCTACATGGAATGGTGAACCATACTGTCAATCTACATGGAGTGGTGAACCATACTGTCAGTCTACATGGAATGGTGAACCATACTGTCAGTCTACATGGAATGGTGAACCATACTGTCAATCTACATGGAGTGGTGAACCATACTGTCAGTCTACATGGAATGGTGAACCATACTGTCAGTCTACATGGAATGGTGAACCATACTGTCAGTCTACATGGAATGGTGAACCATACTGTCAATCTACATGGAGTGGTGAACCATACTGTCAGTCTACATGGAATGGTGAACCATACTGTCAGTCTACATGGAGTGGTGAACCATACTGTCAGTCTACATGGAGTGGTGAACCATACTGTCAATCTACATGGAGTGGTGAAGCATACTGTCAGTCTACATGGAGTGGTGAACCATACTGTCAGTCTACATGGAATGGTGAACCATACTGTCAATCTACATGGAATGGTGAACCATACTGTCAGTCTACATGGAGTGGTGAACCATACTGTCAATCTACATGGAGTGGTGAACCATACTGTCAGTCTACATGGAATGGTGAACCATACTGTCAGTCTACATGGAATGGTGAACCATACTGTCAGTCTACATGGAATGGTGAACCATACTGTCAATCTACATGGAGTGGTGAACCATACTGTCAGTCTACATGGAATGGTGAACCATACTGTCAGTCTACATGGAGTGGTGAACCATACTGTCAGTCTACATGGAGTGGTGAACCATACTGTCAATCTACATGGAGTGGTGAAGCATACTGTCAGTCTACATGGAGTGGTGAACCATACTGTCAGTCTACATGGAATGGTGAACCATACTGTCAATCTACATGGAATGGTGAACCATACTGTCAGTCTACATGGAGTGGTGAACCATACTGTCAGTCTACATGGAATGGTGAACCATACTGTCAGTCTACATGGAGTGGTGAACCATACTGTCAGTCTACATGGAGTGGTGAACCATACTGTCAGTCTACATGGAGTGGTGAACCATACTGTCAGTCTACATGGAATGGTGAACCATACTGTCAGTCTACATGGAATGGTGAACCATACTGTCAATCTACATGGAATGGTGAACCATACTGTCAGTCTACATGGAGTGGTGAACCATACTGTCAGTCTACATGGAATGGTGAACCATTCTGTCAGTCTACATGGAATGGTGAACCATTCTGTCAGTCTACATGGAGTGGTGAACCATACTGTCAGTCTACATGGAGTGGTGAACCATACTGTCAGTCTACATGGAATGGTGAACCATACTGTCAATCTACATGGAGTGGTGAACCATACTGTCAGTCTACATGGAATGGTGAACCATACTGTCAGTCTACATGGAATGGTGAACCATACTGTCAATCTACATGGAGTGGTGAACCATACTGTCAGTCTACATGGAATGGTGAACCATACTGTCAATCTTCATGGAGTGGTGAACCATACTGTCAGTCTACATGGAGTGGTGAACCATACTGTCAGTCTACATGGAGTGGTGAACCATACTGTCCGTCTACATGGAATGGTGAACCATACTGTCAGTCTACATGGAGTGGTGAACCATACTGTCAGTCTACATGGAGTGGTGAACCATACTGTCAGTCTACATGGAGTGGTGAACCATACTGTCAATCTACATGGAGTGGTGAACCATACTGTCAGTCTACATGGAATGGTGAACCATACTGTCAGTCTACATGGAGTGGTGAACCATACTGTCAGTCTACATGGAATGGTGAACCATACTGTCAATCTACATGGAGTGGTGAACCATACTGTCAGTCTACATGGAATGGTGAACCATACTGTCAGTCTACATGGAATGGTGAACCATACTGTCAATCTACATGGAGTGGTGAACCATACTGTCAGTCTACATGGAATGGTGAACCATACTGTCAATCTTCATGGAGTGGTGAACCATACTGTCAGTCTACATGGAGTGGTGAACGATACTGTCAGTCTACATGGAATGGTGAACCATACTGTCAGTCTACATGGAGTGGTGAACCATACTGTCAGTCTACATGGAATGGTGAACCATACTGTCAGTCTACATGGAGTGGTGAACCATACTGTCAGTCTACATGGAATGGTGAACCATACTGTCAGTCTACATGGAGTGGTGAACCATACTGTCAGTCTACATGGAGTGGTGAACCATACTGTCAATCTACATGGAGTGGTGAAGAATACTGTCAGTCTACATGGAGTGGTGAACCATACTGTCAGTCTACATGGAATGGTGAACCATACTGTCAATCTACATGGAATGGTGAACCATACTGTCAGTCTACATGGAGTGGTGAACCATACTGTCAGTCTACATGGAATGGTGAACCATACTGTCAGTCTACATGGAGTGGTGAACCATACTGTCAGTCTACATGGAGTGGTGAACCATACTGTCAGTCTACATGGAGTGGTGAACCATACTGTCAGTCTACATGGAATGGTGAACCATACTGTCAGTCTACATGGAATGGTGAACCATACTGTCAATCTACATAGAATGGTGAACCATACTGTCAGTCTACATGGAGTGGTGAACCATACTGTCAGTCTACATGGAATGGTGAACCATTCTGTCAGTCTACATGGAATGGTGAACCATTCTGTCAGTCTACATGGAGTGGTGAACCATACTGTCAGTCTACATGGAGTGGTGAACCATACTGTCAGTCTACATGGAATGGTGAACCATACTGTCAGTCTACATGGAATGGTGAACCATACTGTCAGTCTACATGGAGTGGTGAACCATACTGTCAGTCTACATGGAGTGGTGAACCATACTGTCAGTCTACATGGAATGGTGAACCATACTGTCAGTCTACATGGAATGGTGAACCATACTGTCAATCTACATGGAATGGTGAACCATACTGTCAGTCTACATGGAGTGGTGAACCATACTGTCAGTCTACATGGAATGGTGAACCATTCTGTCAGTCTACATGGAATGGTGAACCATTCTGTCAGTCTACATGGAGTGGTGAACCATACTGTCAATCTACATGGAATGGTGAACCATACTGTCAGTCTACATGGAGTGGTGAACCATACTGTCAGTCTACATGGAATGGTGAACCATTCTGTCAGTCTACATGGAATGGTGAACCATTCTGTCAGTCTACATGGAGTGGTGAACCATACTGTCAGTCTACATGGAGTGGTGAACCATACTGTCAATCTACATGGAGTGGTGAACCATACTGTCAATCTACATGGAATGGTGAACCATACTGTCAGTCTACATGGAGTGGTGAACCATACTGTCAGTCTACATGGAATGGTGAACCATTCTGTCAGTCTACATGGAATGGTGAACCATTCTGTCAGTCTACATGGAGTGGTGAACCATACTGTCAGTCTACATGGAGTGGTGAACCATACTGTCAGTCTACATGGAATGGTGAACCATACTGTCAGTCTACATGGAGTGGTGAACCATACTGTCAATCTACATGGAGTGGTGAACCATACTGTCAGTCTACATGGAGTGGTGAACCATACTGTCAGTCTACATGGAATGGTGAACCATACTGTCAGTCTACATGGAGTGGTGAACCATACTGTCAATCTACATGGAGTGGTGAACCATACTGTCAGTCTACATGGAATGGTGAACCATACTGTCAGTCTACATGGAGTGGTGAACCATACTGTCAGTCTACATGGAATGGTGAACCATACTGTCAATCTACATGGAGTGGTGAACCATACTGTCAGTCTACATGGAATGGTGAACCATACTGTCAGTCTACATGGAATGGTGAACCATACTGTCAATCTACATGGAGTGGTGAACCATACTGTCAGTCTACATGGAATGGTGAACCATACTGTCAGTCTACATGGAATGGTGAACCATACTGTCAGTCTACATGGAATGGTGAACCATACTGTCAATCTACATGGAGTGGTGAACCATACTGTCAGTCTACATGGAATGGTGAACCATACTGTCAGTCTACATGGAGTGGTGAACCATACTGTCAGTCTACATGGAGTGGTGAACCATACTGTCAATCTACATGGAGTGGTGAAGCATACTGTCAGTCTACATGGAGTGGTGAACCATACTGTCAGTCTACATGGAATGGTGAACCATACTGTCAATCTACATGGAATGGTGAACCATACTGTCAGTCTACATGGAGTGGTGAACCATACTGTCAATCTACATGGAGTGGTGAACCATACTGTCAGTCTACATGGAATGGTGAACCATACTGTCAGTCTACATGGAATGGTGAACCATACTGTCAGTCTACATGGAATGGTGAACCATACTGTCAATCTACATGGAGTGGTGAACCATACTGTCAGTCTACATGGAATGGTGAACCATACTGTCAGTCTACATGGAGTGGTGAACCATACTGTCAGTCTACATGGAGTGGTGAACCATACTGTCAATCTACATGGAGTGGTGAAGCATACTGTCAGTCTACATGGAGTGGTGAACCATACTGTCAGTCTACATGGAATGGTGAACCATACTGTCAATCTACATGGAATGGTGAACCATACTGTCAGTCTACATGGAGTGGTGAACCATACTGTCAGTCTACATGGAATGGTGAACCATACTGTCAGTCTACATGGAGTGGTGAACCATACTGTCAGTCTACATGGAGTGGTGAACCATACTGTCAGTCTACATGGAGTGGTGAACCATACTGTCAGTCTACATGGAATGGTGAACCATACTGTCAGTCTACATGGAATGGTGAACCATACTGTCAATCTACATGGAATGGTGAACCATACTGTCAGTCTACATGGAGTGGTGAACCATACTGTCAGTCTACATGGAATGGTGAACCATTCTGTCAGTCTACATGGAATGGTGAACCATTCTGTCAGTCTACATGGAGTGGTGAACCATACTGTCAGTCTACATGGAGTGGTGAACCATACTGTCAGTCTACATGGAATGGTGAACCATACTGTCAATCTACATGGAGTGGTGAACCATACTGTCAGTCTACATGGAATGGTGAACCATACTGTCAGTCTACATGGAGTGGTGAACCATACTGTCAGTCTACATGGAGTGGTGAACCATACTGTCAGTCTACATGGAGTGGTGAACCATACTGTCAGTCTACATGGAGTGGTGAACCATACTGTCAGTCTACATGGAGTGGTGAACCATACTGTCAGTCTACATGGAGTGGTGAACCATACTGTCAATCTACATGGAGTGGTGAACCATACTGTCAGTCTACATGGAGTGGTGAACCATACTGTCAGTCTACATGGAATGGTGAACCATACTGTCAGTCTACATGGAATGGTGAACCATACTGTCAGTCTACATGGAGTGGTGAACCATACTGTCAATCTACATGGATTGGTGAACCATACTGTCAATCTACATGGAATGGTGAACCATACTGTCAGTCTACATGGAGTGGTGAACCATACTGTCAGTCTACATGGAGTGGTGAACCATACTGTCAGTCTACATGGAATGGTGAACCATACTGTCAATCTACATGGAATGGTGAACCATACTGTCAGTCTACATGGAGTGGTGAACCATACTGTCAGTCTACATGGAATGGTGAACCATACTGTCAGTCTACATGGAGTGGTGAACCATACTGTCAGTCTACATGGAGTGGTGAACCATACTGTCAGTCTACATGGAGTGGTGAACCATACTGTCAGTCTACATGGAATGGTGAACCATACTGTCAGTCTATATGGAATGGTGAACCATACTGTCAATCTACATGGAATGGTGAACCATACTGTCAGTCTACATGGAGTGGTGAACCATACTGTCAGTCTACATGGAATGGTGAACCATTCTGTCAGTCTACATGGAATGGTGAACCATTCTGTCAGTCTACATGGAGTGGTGAACCATACTGTCAGTCTACATGGAATGGTGAACCATACTGTCAATATACATGGAGTGGTGAACCATACTGTCAGTCTACATGGAATGGTGAACCATACTGTCAATCTACATGGAGTGGTGAACCATACTGTCAGTCTACATGGAATGGTGAACCATACTGTCAATCTTCATGGAGTGGTGAACCATACTGTCAGTCTACATGGAGTGGTGAACCATACTGTCAGTCTACATGGAATGGTGAACCATACTGTCAGTCTACATGGAGTGGTGAACCATACTGTCAGTCTACATGGAATGGTGAACCATACTGTCAGTCTACATGGAGTGGTGAACCATACTGTCAGTCTACATGGAATGGTGAACCATACTGTCAGTCTACATGGAGTGGTGAACCATACTGTCAGTCTACATGGAGTGGTGAACCATACTGTCAATCTACATGGAGTGGTGAAGCATACTGTCAGTCTACATGGAGTGGTGAACCATACTGTCAGTCTACATGGAATGGTGAACCATACTGTCAATCTACATGGAATGGTGAACCATACTGTCAGTCTACATGGAGTGGTGAACCATACTGTCAGTCTACATGGAATGGTGAACCATACTGTCAGTCTACATGGAGTGGTGAACCATACTGTCAGTCTACATGGAGTGGTGAACCATACTGTCAGTCTACATGGAGTGGTGAACCATACTGTCAGTCTACATGGAATGGTGAACCATACTGTCAGTCTACATGGAATGGTGAACCATACTGTCAATCTACATGGAATGGTGAACCATACTGTCAGTCTACATGGAGTGGTGAACCATACTGTCAGTCTACATGGAATGGTGAACCATTCTGTCAGTCTACATGGAATGGTGAACCATTCTGTCAGTCTACATGGAGTGGTGAACCATACTGTCAGTCTACATGGAGTGGTGAACCATACTGTCAGTCTACATGGAATGGTGAACCATACTGTCAGTCTACATGGAATGGTGAACCATACTGTCAGTCTACATGGAATGGTGAACCATACTGTCAGTCTACATGGAATGGTGAACCATACTGTCAATCTACATGGAGTGGTGAACCATACTGTCAGTCTACATGGAATGGTGAACCATACTGTCAGTCTACATGGAGTGGTGAACCATACTGTCAGTCTACATGGAGTGGTGAACCATACTGTCAGTCTACATGGAGTGGTGAACCATACTGTCAATCTACATGGAGTGGTGAACCATACTGTCAGTCTACATGGAGTGGTGAACCATACTGTCAGTCTACATGGAATGGTGAACCATACTGTCAGTCTACATGGAATGGTGAACCATACTGTCAGTCTACATGGAATGGTGAACCATACTGTCAATCTACATGGAATGGTGAACCATACTGTCAGTCTACATGGAGTGGTGAACCATACTGTCAGTCTACATGGAGTGGTGAACCATACTGTCAGTCTACATGGAGTGGTGAACCATACTGTCAGTCTACATGGAATTGTGAACCATACTGTCAGTCTACATGGAATGGTGAACCATACTGTCAGTCTACATGGAATGGTGAACCATACTGTCAGTCTACATGGAGTGGTGAACCATACTGTCAGTCTACATGGAATGGTGAACCATACTGTCAGTCTACATGGAGTGGTGAACCATACTGTCAGTCTACATGGAGTGGTGAACCATACTGTCAGTCTACATGGAGTGGTGAACCATACTGTCAGTCTACATGGAATGGTGAACCATTCTGTCAGTCTACATGGAGTGGTGAACCATACTGTCAGTTTACATGGAGTGGTGAACCATACTGTCAATCTACATGGAGTGGTGAACCATACTGTCAGTCTACATGGAATGGTGAACCATACTGTCAATCTACATGAGATGGTGAACCATACTGTCAGTCTACATGGAATGGTGAACCATACTGTCAGTCTACATGGAGTGGTGAACCATACTGTCAGTCTACATGGGATGGTGAACCATACTGTCAGTCTACATGGAGTGGTGAACCATACTGTCAGTCTACATGGGATGGTGAACCATACTGTCAGTCTACATGGGATGGTGAACCATACTGTCAGTCTACGGTGAGTGGTGAACCATACTGTCAATCTACATGGGATGGTGAACCATACTGTCAGTCTACATGGAGTGGTGAAGGGGTCGTAGTGGATGTAAGGTAGAGCTGGGCTAAGGAAAGTTGAGATTTGAATGATCTGGATAGAAAGGTGGTTCTCCTCTGAGGAGACCGACCTAGATGGAGGACCAACCTATACTGTAGATGGATCTCCGAGATCTTAGGCTGGTACCTCTGTGGTCATGGTGAGGGCACCATACAACAGATAATCCTTTTTCTGAGTTTGGGGATTGGGAGCATCCAGGGAAGTCATGTTTCTGAGCAATGTGACCGTTCTTACTAGGAGCTCCCAACCCAATACTCAAAACCGGTGAAGGGGCACCAGGCAGATGAAGGTGTCAGGTACTTATCTAAAGATTAAAGATTAGGTCGGGTTTAATATCTTCATCTGCTATAGCCAATGCTTTTTTCAACTTTTTTTTAGCCCAGAGATATGTTTTGTATGTAGCACCCTCTAGTGCAGCCTTTTCAACCAGGGAGCCTTGAGGTTTCTTCAGAGGTGCCTTGGAAAATTGCCTAAAAACTTAGCAAAAATTGTATACAAGCCAGCAGGCGGATCAATCCTGTCCTTTGTTACACTAAGCCTTTCTAGACACTGGCGTCCTAACAATCAATGACATCAATTAATAATGAGGATGTCTGTTGCCTCCAAGGCATCCTTGTTTGACCCTCCTGTGCCCCTCCCCCACAGCACTGGGCTGGCAATATACTGACTGATGAAAATAAATTGAGGGAGAAGAGAAACACTAGAATACTAGTCAGTACCAGTGTGCAAAAGTGCATTTGCTTTGGAAGAATAAATCACCTCTTCCGTTGGGTGTTCTTCGTGTGGATGTTGCTGAATTGTGTAAAGCTATTAGAATAGTTTTTTACATTTTAGAATAGGGGGCCTCCAGACTGTCCATAATCCAGCCTGCAGATTGACTATAATTTCCAAGGGTGCCTTGACTAAAAAAAGATTGAAAAACACTGCTCTATTGTACAATCTGGTTGGGTAAATTGATGCTGACTCACAGTGGTTAAGTGAGTCTGGCTAATTGTTGTTGGTTCAGCTTTAGGCTGGAAGCTCTGCAGACCAGTCCTCTATCACCTCCCCCTGGTTCTGGAGGTCCATGGAAACTTCTAGAAACTAGTGGGCAGAGATACAGAGGCAAGGATCTGAATATTTATGGGAGTTTGACCAATCCATAGGCAGGAGGCCAGGCAGGGTGGTAATACAGACCCATAAATATTGAAGGGCCTGGGCAGTCGGGGTTATTGTTGTCAGGTGGAAGATGGAGTGCTATGGATTGTGAGGCCCGGGAGGGGACCCCAGGACTGGGGGCTCTGTCTTTAGGCTGGAGCTGAGGAAGGAAGGAGAGGAAGCTGAAGACAGGGACCTTCACCACCCTTCAGTCTCATCTGTCTACCATGGGAAGACCTGGACAGCAGTCTAACTAAGGCTGCATGATTCAAAGGGACAGTGTGAGAACTTCTACCTATCACCCAAGGTCTACAAGGGAGAAGGCTGACAGATGCAATGTTTAGCAAGCCTTTATGGGACAGTGTCACAAGCTAACCTAAATCCCTTGCCCTGGGACATGTTTCAAGGCAGTCAGGTGGGCTGGTATTTCCTGCAAGTGTTGGGGCTTGGTGAGTCTCCCCAGGAGGATAGAGGGCTCCTGCAAGTGTTGGGACTTTACAATATTTAATCAAGGGGACACGGAGCTCATGAGAGAGGAACCCTGCTATTGATCCACTAGAAACTGTCATTATTCCGGAGGGAGTGAAGTCCAGGATCCATCTTTGTGTACATAGAGAAGATAGTTTGTCCTCACATTGTTCTACCAAGTTCAAGTTGGGCATCCCATAATCCCTCATCACCACCCAAGTTTATTTCCTTCAACAAAAACAAGCCCATGGTCTGGTGTAGACTCCATGGGGAAGTTGGAAAAATGTGCATTGCCTGGCTGTGCATGAATTGGGGGACCCAAAATCCAGTGACCCTCTAGGGCAGGGGTCTTCAAACTATGGCCCTCCAGTTGTTCAGGAACTACAATTCCTATCATGTCTTGTCCTGTCTGGGCATGTCTGAGTTTTACAATGCCTCATGGGATGTGTAGTTCCACAACAGCTGGAGGGCCGTAGTTTTTGAGGATCCCTGCTCTAGGGGGTAGCGCTACTTGTTAAATATGAAAATTTATGGCTGACAAAATCTTTTTCACTCTTCATCTGATAATGGCCCACAATGGAGCAATGAGCGGAGCCCCCTGGAGAAATGAGGTTCTGTTTCATCAGCGAGTCACTGAGGCGCCCAATTAACCCCGCGGTCAGGGTGGTCACACCAGATCAGAATACGGCATTGGAAGGGTAAAGAAGCCCAAGACTATCGCCTCTCAGTCACTGCTGCCCTGTAATTGCTGAGCCTGAGCAGAGGCTTAATTATCCCTAACATGCATGTCATCCTCCGTCTAATTCAATGGAATTTTGCTGCTAACAGACTGACAGATGAGAAAGTGCAGCAAATTAAGTCGCCAGCTCCTGACCCACCAACTCCACCACCAGTAATTACCAATGGGGCTCTCCTGTGATTGAATGAGTTGGTACAGCTGAGTGACAGGAGATGAGATCAGGAGTGTCCCTCTAGGAGGAACTGTCATCAATATGGATAAGCCAGTCAAAGCTCATGAAAAATCAAAGTATCTGTTCAACATAAGTCGGAGAAAATCCTGCGATCCCGGAGGAGGAGAAGGTGAAGGTCCACCTGGAAACGTGTAGAGATCTGATGGCTCTCATAAAATGCCGGCTCTTAATTTAAGCAAATTTACGACTTGTACTCTATTCCTACCAGCATCACATGAACTCTACTGACTTTGGGGCCGGAGCCGTGCATGATGATCCAACTGAGAGCCAGGAACGGTGACTGACGTATGAATGAGGAGGCTACAAATACACAGGAGCCAGAGCTGACCGAACCTGGCCATTAATCCAGATTGGACAAACATCGCCCGTTGGGTGTTCCACCATCCACCTGACGTATAGGGACTTTACAGCACTGGATTACTGAAGAGACAACATTTTCCAAAAGCCCTTGAAGCTGTGAAATATCACAAAGTGTTTCCCCGCCATTATTATAGGTTAGCAGATTACAGAGGAACTTTCACTCAACGACGTCTTATTTCTCTACGTTTTATCACAGACATTCCTCTCCGCAGTACAAAACGGTTTTGTATCTGTCACCCTTCTCTAGTGAATGGATAGGCTGTATTCTCAGTGATGTCACCCTTCTCTAGTGAATGGATAGGCTGTATTCTCAGTGATGTCACCCTTCTCTAGTGATTGGATAGGCTGTATTCTCAGTGATGTCACCGCTCTCTAGTGATTGGATAGGCTGTATTCTCAGTGATGTCACCGCTCTCTAGTGATTGGATAGGCTGCAATCTCAGTGATGTCATCGCTCTCTAGTGAATGGATAGGCTGCATTCTCAGTGATGTCATCGCTCTCTAGTGATTGGATAGGCTGCAATCTCAGTGATGTCATCGCTCTCTAGTGAATGGATAGGCTGCATTCTCAGTGATGTCATCGCTCTCTAGTGAATGGATAGGCTGCATTCGCAGTGATGTCATCGCTCTCTAGTGAATGGATAGGCTGCATTCTCAGTGATGTCACCCTTCTCTAGTGAATGGATAGGCTGCATTCTCAGTGATGTCATCGCTCTCTAGTGATTGGATAGGCTGCAATCTCAGTGATGTCATCGCTCTCTAGTGAATGGATAGGCTGCATTCTCAGTGATGTCATCGCTCTCTAGTGAATGGATAGGCTGCATTCTCAGTGATGTCATCGCTCTCTAGTGATTGGATAGGCTGCATTCTCAGTGATGTCATTGCTCTCTAGTGAATGGATAGGCTGCATTCTCAGTGATGTCATCGCTCTCTAGTGATTGGATAGGCTGTATTCTCAGTGATGTCATCGCTCTCTAGTGATTGGATAGGCTGCATTCTCAGTGATGTCATCGCTCTCTAGTGAATGGATAGGCTGCATTCTCAGTGATGTCATCGCTCTCTAGTGATTGGATAGGCTGTATTCTCAGTGATGTCACTGCTCTCTAGTGATTGGATAGGCTGCATTCTCAGTGATGTCATTGCTCTCTAGTGAATGGATAGGCTGCATTCTCGGTGATGTCATCGCTCTCTAGTGATTGGATAGGCTGTATTCTCAGTGATGTCACCCTTCTCTAGTGATTGGATAGGCAGCATTCTTAGTAATGGCATCGCTCTCTAGTGATTGGATAGGCTGCATTCTCAGTGATGTCATCGCTCTCTAGTGATTGGATAGGCTGTATTCTCAGTGATGTCACCCTTCTCTAGTGATTGGATAGGCAGCATTCTTAGTAATGTCATCGCTCTCTAGTGATTGGATAGGCTGCATTCTCAGTGATGTCACCGCTCTCTAGTGATTGGATAGGCTGCATTCTCAGTGATGTCATCGCTCTCTAGTGATTGGATAGGCTGTATTCTCAGTGATGTCACCCTTCTCTAGTGATTGGATAGGCAGCATTCTTAGTGATGTCATCGCTCTCTAGTGATTGGATAGGCTGCATTCTCAGTGATGTCACCGCTCTCTAGTGATTGAATAGGCTGCATTCTCAGTGATGTCACCGCTCTCTAGTGAAGGGATAGGCTGCATTATCAGTGATGTCACCGCTCTTTAGTGATTGGATAGGCTGCATTCTCAGTGATGTCACCGCTCTCTAGTGAAGGGATAGGCTGCATTATCATTGATGTCACCGCTCTTTAGTGAATGGATAGGCTGCATTCTCAGTGATGTCACCGCTCTCTAGTGATTGGATAGACTGCATTCTCAGTGATGTCACCGCTCTCTAGTGAATGGATAGGCTGCATTCTCAGTGATGTCAGCGCTCTCTAGTGATTGGATAGGCTGCATTATCAGTGATGTCATCGCTCTTTAGTGAATGGATAGGCTGCATTCTCAGTGATGTCATCGCTCTTTAGTGAATGGATAGGCTGCCTTCTCAGTGATGTCATCGCTCTCTAGTGAATGGATAAGCTGCATTCTCAGTGATGTCACCACTCTTTAGTGAATGGATAGACTGCATTCTCAGTGATGTCACCACTCTTTAGTGAATGGATAGGCTGCACTCTCAGTGATGTCACCGCTCTCTAGTGATTGTATAGGCTGCATTCTCAGTGATGTCACCGCTCTCTAGTGCATGGATAGGCTGTATTCTCAGTGATGTCACCCTTCTCTAGTGATTGGATAGGCTGCATTCTCAGTGATGTCACCGCTCTCTAGTGATTGGATAGGCTGCATTCTCAGTGATGTCACCGCTCTCTAGTGAATGGATAGGCTGCATTCTCAGTGATGTCACCGCTCTCTAGTGAATGGATAGGCTGCATTCTCAGTGATGTCACCACTCTCTAGTGAATGGATAGGCTGTATTCTCAGTGATGTCACCGCTCTCTAGTGATTGTATAGGCTGCATTCTCAGTGATGTCACCGCTCTCTAGTGATTGGATAGGCTCCATTCTCAGTGATGTCACCGCTCTCTAGTGAATGGATAGGCTGCATTCTCAGTGATGTCACCGCTCTCTAGTGATTGGATAGGCTGCATTCTCAGTGATGTCACCGCTCTCTAGTGATTGGATAGGCTGCATTCTCAGTGATGTCACCGCTCTCTAGTGATTGGATAGGCTGCATTCTCAGTGATGTCACCGCTCTCTATTGAATGGAAAGGCTGCATTCTCAGTGATGTCACTACTCTCTAGTGATTGGATAGGCTGCATTCTCAGTGATGTCACCGCTCTCTAGTGATTGGATAGGCTGCATTCTCAGTGATGTCACCGCTCTCTAGTGATTGGATAGGCTGCATTCTCAGTTATGTCACCGCTCTCTAGTGAATGGAGAGGCTGCATTCTCAGTGATGTCACCGCTCTCTAGTGAATGGATAGGCTGCATTCTCAGTGATGTCACCGCTCTCTAGTGATTGGATAGGCTGCATTCTCAGTGATGTCACCGCTCTCTAGTGAATGGATAGGCTGCATTCTCAGTGATGTCACCACTCTCTAGTGATTGGATAGGCTGCATTCTCAGTGATGTCACCGCTCTCTAGTGAATGGATAGGCTGCATTCGCAGTGATGTCATCGCTCTCTAGTGAGTGGATAGGCTGCATTCGCAGTGATGTCACCGCTCTCTAGTGATTGGATAGACTGCATTCTCAGTGATGTCACCGCTCTCTAGTGATTGGATAGGCAGCATTCTCAGCGATTTTACAGATTTGTAGTGATTGGATAGACTGCATTCTCAGTGATGTCACAGATCTGTAGTGAATGGATAGGCTGCAGTTTTGGTGGAGTTTCTAATCTTTATTGAAAGGGCCAAGAGGGAAAATCAGGAGGTTTGCTTTAGGTATAATTCTTACAGGTTCCCTGGTTAACTGTACCACCATTGTAATGTTTTTTTTTTTCAGCCATTGAGTGTTGCAATTGCTTCAATACCTTCCCGGAATGAAATTATCACATGGCCGAGCTCTCAGTCAATTAGGAGACCTCATGGGTGGCAGCTTTTTTAATAAATTATCTGACCATAGAGTTAGAAGAAGATGAATATCCTCCCCAACCCATCCTACAGACAGGCTGTTTAAATATTTAACCAGATAAGCAATTTCTGCTCCAGCAATTAATAGCATTCAACATCTTCCCAGTTTATAATGGAAAGGACAATGAGTAATGGCCGGGCCCATCCAGGGGGAGGGGCTTCCTGTTGTCCTATCCATCTTCTTGGCTTGTAATCACAGATTATATTATTTGCTGATGGCTAAACAGCGGGACAGTCCATTAGCCAAACATAAACAACCCAACCAACACCCAAGTCACCATTTTTTAATTGAACTTTTATAAAATTGATGCTTTTCCAGCGTGCTAAATCTTCACACAGCTAAATTAATGAGGTTACAGCGGCTTCACCGATCTCAATCGCCCCGTAAAAAAATAATAGAAGGAACAAAAATGATTTATTTATGGCGGAAGTCTTGCAGAGCAGCGTATGTGGTGTCCAAATTGTCAGATTACTATAAATGAAAGTAATGTATCTTGGTGTGACTTTATTACATCATCCTCGCCAGCTGCTGGCCTGCTGTGATGTCATTTTATGGTGTTATTATTGTTTATGTTGTTGTAGCTCTCTTTGTTGGGGGTCCATTTTTCTCTGGAAGAGCCCTGAGATCTCATCTACCATGCTTCATACTTTATAGGGTCACTTGCTCATGCAGTCTAAGGTCACCATACATGTCACAAATAAAACAGAACGGAAACATATTTTTGTTTTCGGATAGATTCGTTTTGGTACTAATCTTGTTTTGTTGAATTCGTTTCATTTAGTTTAGTTTTGTTTATTAATTTTTTAACAAATTCCAAATTTTCGGGAACAACTTGAATTCGGATCAGTCGAAAAACGATCGACCGATTCAAATTCTGTGTGAAGAATAGCTGGTTGTTAAAGAGAGGGCCGTGAAGCAGGCCACGTCCTTAACAACCGATGACTCATCTGCTGTCAGCGGGCTTCCCCAACTGACAGCTGATTGTAAACAGAATTGCCAATAAATAAAAATTCTAAAATAAAAACAAATCCAATTTCATACCAGGCCCTTTGCCAAAATAAAAAAAATGGCGTGGCCCCCCCTCCCCCAAAATCCATACCAGACCCTTTCCCGAGCATGCAGCCTGGCAGTCCAGGAAAGGAGTGGGGGGATGAGCGACGGGGAGATGGTGGGAAGAAGGGCCTCTTCCCCACAACCCTGGCCTTTTATAAGAATATACGAAACAAAACTGAGCAAATTTCAACAAAATGTGTTACTTTTTTATTCAGAATTTTGGATACATCAGAATCTCAGAATAACCAAAAACGTGTCTGAATTTATATTCGGACCAAAACTAATTGCACCTGTCTAGTTACAATCAAATAATGAACAATATCCCTCAGGAAATATATTAAGATAAATTGGTTTGACATTTTCAGGCTTCTGGTAGGAGTTTATCTCTTAGACCATTGCTAGATAGTTTGAGGTGGGGTTTGTTATTGCTAAGTGCCTGTATCCCATTGTTCTATTGTTTCTGTCTACCTTGGGATCAACCTATTATGGGATGTATATGTGTATGTGGATTAGCTGCTAGATGGGAGGGGGGATTTCTCCAGCAGTCCTTTCTAAAGACTGTCTACTGTTGGAAAGTTGAAGATACCTGGTGTCATGTTACTGAATGTAGTTTACCCCGCCCTGTGTCATTATGCAAAGAAGGGGGGATTGTCCCCTGAGTGTATATCTCTTTGTGCCTGTGTTTGAATAAACAGTTTTTATGCTTCTTACCACCCTACACTGATGTCTTGACAAGTGACTGGGTGGGCTAAGGGATCTTGCTGGTACCAGGCAAGGGAAGCTTATACAGTGAACATACTCTTCTCTTCTATGGGTTCTGTCACAGGTCCACCTGAAACTAGAGGGTTTAGGGATCTGACTGAAGCTTTCTGGAGCTCCTGGAACTAAGGGGGTTGTAGATCAGCCTGGAGCTATATGGAGCTCAAAGGTTTCTGGAGCTTCCTTGAGCTAAATTATTTTTGGAGCCACCTGGAACTGAAGGGTTTGGGAATAATCCAGGAGTTGTGTAGTGCATAAGAGTTCCTGGCGCCTCCTGGAGCTGGAGGATTTTTGGAGCCACATGGAGCTGAAGGGTTTGGGAATAATCCAGGAGTTGTCTAGAGCATAAGAGGTCCTGGCGCCTCCTGGAGCTGGAGGATGTTTGGAGCCACATGGAGCTGAAGGGTTTGGGAATAATCCAGGAGTGGTCTAGAGCGTAAGAGTTCCTGGCACCTCTTGGAGCTGAAGGATTTTTGGAGCCACCTGGAGCTGATGGGATTTGTTGATCTGCCTGGAGCTGAGTGGTTTGGGGATCCGCCTGGAGCTGTATGTAGCTGAGGGGTTTCTGGAGCCTCCTGAAGCTGAATGGTTTGGGGATCCACCTGGAGCTGTATGAAGCTGAAGGGATTTGTGGAACCACCTAGAGCTGGATTTGTGGAGCTGCATGGGCTTAGAGGGGTTTTTGAGCTTCCTGGAGCTGAACGTTGATTTAGGTTCTGGAGTTCTGCTGGCGTAACTAGTCCAGACATGGGACTGGCAAACACAGCACAATGTGAACCGTACTCAAGAGACCTAGAGATGTACAGAACAGATTTTTTTTCCAAGCTCTATCATTATCTTTTCATTTTCTGAGCTATAAAAGGTGCATTGCCCAGCACTTCACAGCATATCTATAAGCTTTTGTTCTCAGAGAAGGTTCAGCCAATAAACTGTATATTAAGCAGAAGCTATTTTGGTGTCAAGTTGAATAAAATCAGATCTTCTCCTCCTGCCTCAGCATGTATGGCGGCTCTATAGAAATCTATGTGATGGGCGGGGTGCTGGGCTCAGGAAGGTGGACGTTTCAGCTTCCCTCTGGTCTTCCTGTGTGGACAGTCAGCTGTGTGCTGCTTTCATGGTGGCTTTGGCAATATGGCTTCCAACAGATATTGTAATAACGATGAAGCCGACAAATAGGGAAAAGCAAAATAAGACTTTTTACTCCGGTTATTGTTTAAAATTGTTACAAGGCTCAGCACTTTATAAAATAATAAAAAAAAATGTTAAAAGGCGAACTGCAGTGCGGTTTCACTGAGCGCATTTTTTGCTGCTTTTACCATAAAAGCCCAACTCCACTTCCAGCAAAAGAATAATCAGCCCAGCAGGGCTTAGAGTGGCTGTAATCCCTTCCATATACCCAGGGAGGTGACTGGGCTCAGGTAATACACAGAGATGATACAAATCCTCCTATATACAGAGCATCCGGAAAGTTCTCACAGCGCTTCACTTCTTCCACATTTTATGTTACAGCTCTATTCCAAAATGGATTCAATTCATTATTTTCCTCAATTTCTACAAACAATCCCCCATAATGACAACGTGAAAGAAGTTTGTTTGAAATATTTGCACATTTATTAAAAATAAAAATATCCCATGTACATAAGTATTCACCCCCTTTGCCATGTACATAAGTATTCACCCCCTTTGCCATCACACTCAGAATTGAGCTCAGGTGCCTCCTGTTTCCACTGATCATCCTTGAGATGTTTCTACAACTTGATTGGAGTCCACCTGTGGTAAATTCAGTTGATTGGACATGATTTGGAAAGGCACACACCTGTCTATGTAAGGTCCCACAGGTAACAGTGCATGTCAGAGCACAAACCAAGCCATGAAGTCCAAGGAATTGTCTGTAGACCTCGGAGACAGGATTGTATGGAGGCACAGATCGGGGGAAGGGTACAGAAACATTTCTGCAGCATTGAAGGTCCCAATGAGCACAGTGGCCTCCATCATCTGTAAATGGAAGAAGTTTGGAACCACCAGGACTCTTCCTAGAGCGGGCCATCCGGCCAAACTGAGCGATCGGGGGAGGGGGGCCTTAGTCAGGGAGGTGACCAAGAACCCGATGGTCACTCTGACAGAACTCCAGCATTTCTCTGTGGAGAGAGGAGAACCTTCCAGAAGAACTTCCATCTCTGCAGCACTCCACCCAGGCCCGGACTGGGACAAAAAATAGGCCCGGGCATTTTGGACTGAGCAGCCCGGGAGGGGGGGCGTGACGGGGGCGCGGCGTTCATTGGGATGGTTGATGACAGGATTTAATGTTCCAGGATGTGTGGATTCGATTAGGGTACCTTTTTTAGTTTAATCTGACAGATTGGGTCCAATTTAGATCAGAGCTGCCATATGATGCTGTTTTTTTTGTTTTTTTTTTTTTTTGTCTTACTTTAAATCCTGCTTTGATCGTTGAGTTCTAAAAATATTATGAAGCAGCACAAGATGAGGGTTACTCTAATCAAGGGGTAGACCACCTTTTTGGGCAGTGTGCCGAAAAATGTTTTCAAAGAAATTGGGAGTGCCAGATACATATGAGAGACATGTGAGAGACACCCTATTATGGGATACACTGACTGAGAGTGGCACAAACCCCACAGTACAGACCCCCTAGCACAAACCCCTCAAGCACAAACCCCACAGTACAGACCCCTAGCACTACTGCCACAGTACAGGCCCCCTAGCACTAACCCCACAGTACAGACCCCCTAGCACTAATTCCACAGTACAGACCCCCTAGCACTAATTCCACAGTACAGACCCCCTAGCACTAATCCCACAGTACAGACCCCCTAGCACAAACCCCACAGTACAGACCCCCTAGCACAAACCCCACAGTACAGACCCCCTAGCACAAACCCCACAGTACAGACCCCCTAGCACTAATTCCACAGTACAGACCCCCTAGCACAAACCCCACAGTACAGACCCCCTAGCACTAATCCCACATTACAGACCCCCTAGCACTAATTCCACAGTACAGACCTCCTAGCACAAACCCCACAGTACAGACCCTAGCACTAACCCCACAGTACAGACCCCCTAGCACTAATTCCACAGTACAGACCCCCTAGCACTAATCCCACAGTACAGACCCCCTAGCACAAACCCCACAGTACAGACCCCCTAGCACAAACCCCACAGTACAGACCCCCTAGCACAAACCCCACAGTACAGACCCCCTAGTACAAACCCCACAGTACAGACCCCCTAGTACAAACCCCACAGTACAGACCCCCTAGCACAAACCCCACAGTACAGGCCCCCTAGCACAAACCCCACAGTACAGACCCCCTAGTACAAACCCCACAGTACAGACCGCCTAGCACTAATCCCACAGTACCGACCCCCTAGCACAAACCCCACAGTACAGACCCCCTAGCACTAATCCCACAGTACAGGCCCCCTAGCACTAATCCCACAGTACAGACCCCCTAGCACAAACCCCACAGTACAGACCCCCTAGCACTAATCCCACAGTACAGGCCCCCTAGCACTAATCCCACAGTACAGGCCCCCTAGCACTAATCCCAAAGTACAGGCCCCCTAGCAATAATCCCACAGTACAGACCCCCTAGCACTAATCCCACAGTACAGGCCCCCTAGCACAAACCCCACAGTACAGACCCCCTTTCAACACAGTGACCAGCATACATGATGCCCCCAATGCAGAGATCAGCGTGCGTGCGTGCCCCCAATGTTGTGACCAGTTCATTGCCCCCAATGCAGAGATCAGCATACATGCCCCCAATGCAGTGATACATGTCCCCAATGCAGAGATCAGCGTGCATGCCTCCAATGCAGTGATACATGTCCCCAATGCAGAGATCAGCATGCATGCCTCCAATGCAGAGATCAGCGTGCATGCCTCCAATGAAGTGATACATGTCCCCAATGCAGAGATCAGCGTGTGTGCCTCCAATGCAGTGATACATTTCCCCAATGCAGAGATCAGCGTGCATGCCTCCAATGCAGTGACCAGCAATGGATGGAGGATGGTGCTGGATGGATGGTAGAGTGCTGCGGGAGGTGCATGCATGGCTGCACTGTGTGCTGTGATAGGGAGAGCTAAGTTGGGCCTTGGGCCAAGGCCCAACTTAGCTCTCCCTATCAAAGCACAGTGCAGCCATGCATGCACCTCCCGCAGCACTCTCCAGCACAGGGCAGGATCCTGCTTTGCTTACCTGTTTGTTAGCAGGAAGAGGCGCTCCAGTCCAGTCGGCGACGGTCACTCCAGGCCGACACACCCCGGTCACTCCAGGCCGACACACTCCGGGCGCGGGTGGTCACTCCAGGCCGACATCCGTACCAGGCCGACACTGCACTGCGGTCACTTCACTCCTCTAGGTCATCGCCGGTCTCACGCCACGCAGCTAAGCGAGCTGCGAATGCCAATGCCTGAGCGAGCCCGAATGACAGTACGTACGGTCCGGTCGGACGCATGCGGTTGCTCTCCTCAGGCTCTCACTCCGTCTGTAGGTGGGAAGAACGTTACGCCGGGGTGGTGCACCGCCCCCACGCGTCACGTGACCAGGACTGTCCCGGGATGTCCTCCTGTGATTGGTCCAGGCTGGAGTCTGGACCAATCACAGCCAGGAGTCCAGGAAAGTGGGGAGTATCTGGGCGCATTGCTCTGAGCCCCGATGACCCCCAGAAGGCCACCAATCGGCGCCTCTGTCTGCCTCACGTGGGAGGCAAAACCCCACCCCCTCCCTTACCCAGCACTAGGTCCGGCCCCCCTAGTGGGCTAAAAATGTACTTTTTTTTTTTTTTTTAAATCTTTCTTTCTTCTTTTAGGGGGGGGCGGTGCCCCTGCGCCCCCTATTGGCCGGCCGCCACTGGCCAGAAGTGAACAATGCTCTGCCGGAGGCCAGAACAGTTCTGGCCTCTGGCAGAGCATTGTTCACTTCTGGATTAGCAGCAGGCAGGCCGCAGGTGTAAAAAACAGATAACAGTCAGCTACACACTGTCACTGCTAGAAAACATGTGCCATGCCAGTTTGCTTGTTACATGTGATGTGACAGCCAGGTGCACATTTTCAAGTTGAAAATGTGCACCTGGCTGTCACATCACATGTAACAAGCAAACTGGCATGGCACATGTTTTCTAGCAGTGACAGTGTGTAGCTGACTGTTATCTGTTTTTTACGCCTGCGGCCTGCCTGCTGCTAAGCCAGAAGTGAACAATGCTCTGCCGGAGGCCACCCAGAACCACAAGTGACAGTGGTGACTGTGGTTGTCTGTGGTGTGTTTGTGTGCTGCTGTGCTGACCTTTGCTTACCTGTTGTTGCTGCAGGCCTTGGCTCCTGTCCTGGTCGTGGGTGTGGTGGTGGTGGTGTTTTTGGTGTCTCACAGTCACAGCAGGTCACAGTCGACTCCACTCCAGTCTCAGGCAGTCAGTGACTCTAGCTCCAGGGCACTGGGCGGGCGGGCAGGCAGGCACTAGTGACAGACTAGTGAAGTCCACTCACTGACTCAGAGACAGACTGTCAGTATCTGTCTGCGGTGCGGCGCCGGCGACTGTCCCCGATTCTTCCCGACATCAAGGCAGCATGGGTTCCCGCCGGCCTCTAGCTCCACCCCCGACCTCTTCACACAGCACAGCACAGTCACAGCGTCCATCGACCGACTCCACCCCCTCCTCCTGAGCTACGCTGGATGCCGCTGCGGAGCCGGCTGCCAGCTGAGCCAAGTTGGAGTGGGGAGTCGGGGACAGCGGCGGCCAGCCACGGCCAGGCCAGATGATATTTGTGGTAATTTAGCGGAGGGGCGGATGGCCAGATTGCGGTAATGCGGCGGCCCTCAGATTCCGCGGAATCGGCCGCGGAGAGACCAGCAACGGCCGTCGGCCGGACAGGCGGACACTCCACTTCATCATGCGCCCGGACTCAGAGCGGAGGCCTCGGCGGCCCACCGGGCATATGCCCGGTCCGCCCGATGGTCAGTCCCAATCAGGCCTGTGTGGGTGTGGCCAGACGGAAGCCACTCCTCAGTAAAAGTCACATGACAGCCCGCCTGGAGTTTCCCAAAAGGCATCTGAAGGACTCTCAGACCATGAGAAACAAAATTCTCTGCTCTGATGAAACAAAGATTGAACTCTTTGGCCTGAATGGCAAGCATTATGTCTGGAGGAAACCAGGCACCGCTCATCACCTGGCCAATACCATCCCCACTGTGAAGCATGGTGGTGGCAGCATCATGCTGTAGGGATGTTTTTCAGTGGCAGGAACTGGGAGACTAGTCAGGATGGAGGGAAAGATGAATGCAGCAATGTACAGAGATATCCTTGATGAAAACCTTCTCCAGAGCGCTCTGGATCTCAGACTGGGGTGAAGGTTCATCTTCCAACAGGACAACGACCCTAAGCACACAGCCAAGATAACAAAGGAGTGACTACGGGACAACTCTGTGAATGTCCTTGAGTGGCCCAGCCAGAGCCCAGACTTGAACCCGATTGAACATCTCTGGAGAGATCTGAAAATGGCTGTGCACCCACCCTCCCCCATCCAACCTGATGGAGCATGAGAGGTCCTGCAAAGAAGAATGGGAGAAACTGCCCAAAAATAGGAGTGCCAAGCTTGTAGCATCATACTCAGAAATACTGGAGGCTGGAATTGGTGCCAAAGGAGCTTCACCAAAGTATTGAGCAAAGGGTGTGAATACTTATGTACATGACAAAGGGTGTGAATACTTATGTACATGGGAGTTTTTTAATTTTAATTGCAAAGATTTCAAACAAACTTCTCTCACGTTGTCATTATGGGGATTGTTTGTAGAATTTTTAGGGAAATAATGAATTTATTTCATTTTGGAATAAGGCTGTAACATAACAAACTGTGGAAAAGTGAAGCGCTGTGAATACTTTCCGGAAGCACTGTAAGTTGTACTTGTTTATCTGCAGTCTTATCTTTCCTACATCTGTTCAAAGTGCTGAATTATACAGCTTGTCTGAGAGTTCAGAAAAAAGGGGGCTGAGAGCTGAAGGTTACACTCTTCAGAGCTCAGTGAGGAGAGCTGAGAGCTGATTGTGAAAGAAACACACACCCTCCTTCACACAGCACACAGGAACCAAGCTGAGGCTGTCAATCACAGCCTGTGTGCTGGAGCTCCCTCCCCTGTCAACATGTATCTCTTGGTGTCAGGAAAACTTATCAGAAGTGATTCATGCAGATAGCAGAGGAAGGAGTGGGGGGAGGTTGGGGGGGAGAATGGAGGGAGGAGGAGACTCATGCAGATAGCAGAGGAAGGGGACAGCAGACAGAAATGGCACTTAGTGCTCTGGACTGAGAGAAGTACATATTATAGAGGGATGTGCTTTGTTCATATTTCATGTCTGAGGATTACAACCACTTTAAAATAGAACAGCATCTTTTGCTGCAATACTCGCCTCCTCTCTGGCACTGTTCCTCTCTGTCCTGCTGCTGTTAAGTGATCATTCTACCCACCTCTTGTGAGCCCAGAGCTTTAAAGCGGTAGTATCCCGCTTTTTTACACTTTTACCTACAGGTAAGCCTATAATGCGGCCTATAATAAGGATTACCTGTAGGTAAAAATAATATCTCCTAAACCGGCACGGTTTAGGAGATATTTACAGCGCATGCAGCCGCTCGCGCGAGCGGCGCATGCGCTCTGAAGGTCCGGGGGGACCTTCAATCTATTTGCCGGGAGCTTGCCGGAAAATCACTCCTGCGCGCATGCGCGGG
This sequence comes from Pelophylax lessonae, assembly GCF_965119305.1. Taxonomy (NCBI): domain Eukaryota; kingdom Metazoa; phylum Chordata; class Amphibia; order Anura; family Ranidae; genus Pelophylax; species Pelophylax lessonae. The sequence goes on along the minus strand of NC_138770.1, from coordinate 687,951,995 downwards.
AGTGACGTCATCGCGGCTCCAGCCAATCATTGCGCCGGAGCCGTCTCTTCCAGCCAATCACTGCGCCGGGGGGCCGCCGAACCCGGAAGAGACGGCGAGGGATCATGGCAGCGCCCGCAGCGATGTCCTGGGGTCCGTGTCGGGGCTTCGTTCTAAGGTAAGTAATACATAATGAGCTAGTATGCGATGCATACTAGCTCATTATGCCTTTGTCTTGCAGGTTTTTTTTTTTTTTTTTTTTGAACTTTGGGTTTACAACCGCTTTAAGGATCCCACCTTCTAGAGGTGTGTCAGCACGCCACCCTGTGCCAACATTACTGTGGCATGCAAGCGTCGTTCATTACAGGAGAAAGGACCGCCCACCACCAGAGAAAACACGAGGAGGTAGAGAATCCTGTGCATCACATGACTAAAGAGAAGGCGCATCAAACATAATCATTTTTTGTATTCTAATTGTAAGGCAACAGGTGACCCCCTTGGCCCCCTTTCAGATGTTCTCAGAATTCTCTGTTAGTTACTATGTGTGAGCAAAACCTGCTGTTTATAGAGTCCAGTAGCTCAAGCCGAGGTTTACTTATACAAGTGCATTAGTGAGAACAGTGACTATTGCGTGTAAATGTTACTTCCAGCTTTGGTTGTATCCATGTAATAGGGAACCTGTGTAGAGAGAAACCTGACCTCTGCTTCTGAAAAGACGCCTGGCTGTTATGCTGATCCATTGGCTTCACTGTCTTCTTAGCCACCGACTTGGGGCAGATATTCAGCCAGTAAAGTCAGAGAGACAACAGAACTCGGAATCTACTCGTGGTTCCAAGACACAAGAACTACTGAAAGTCATTGGATCAGAATGGTAGTCAGGCAGCTGGCATTTTCAGATGAAGGGTCAGTAGTGGTAGACCCTGTATGTAGATGGCAGTTTCCATAAAAGAAGAATATATTAACCGTTTCTTCTGCTTTGTTCCAGCTGCGAATGGCTTATCTTCTGGACGGTTTCCTGCATGGCGATATATCCATCCGGCTTCACGATAATAGAACTGGGAGGGAAAAATACCGAACCCTCTGGCATTCTACTAATGGGGAGGGGCTGGGAGTCTGGCAGCGCTTGGTGCTCCCCCTGCAGGATGTGATGGAGAGGTGCGTGTCGCTGTGCCCATCTGCTGGATGAATAGAAAAAAATAATCAACAAGCTTCTAAACCATACCAGATAAAAGGTTCTCTTCTGGATATAGTCACCAATGTCCGGAGGTGGACAGAGGAGGGGGGGGGGGGGGGGAATAGGTAAAAGGTTAATACAGTCTGTAAATGTAGATGATTGATGCTGCCCCCCTCCCCCCCCCCCCCCCAAACCATGGTACCCTGAGCACTGGCTTACATGCCACTATGATACCTACAGCCCATATAACCCAGGGGTTAAGCCATCCTCATCACGTGTTCCTTCCCCATCTTCAGCACAGGTTCTCTGCCCATCCCCAACATGGGTCCCCTCTTTATCCTCACCATGGGTGCCCCGCTTCTTATCCTCAGCACAGGTCCTCTGCCCATCCCCAAGATGGGTCCCCTCCCCATCCTAAGCCATGGGTGCCCCGCTTCTTATCCTCAGCACAGGTCCTCTGCCCATCCCCAAGATGAGTCCCCTCCCCATCCTAAGCCATGGGTGCCCCGCTTCTTATCCTCAGCACAGGTCCTCTGCCCATCCCCAAGATGGGTCCCCTCCCCACCCTAAGCCATGGGTGCCCCGCTTCTTATCCTCAGCACAGGTCCTCTGCCCATCCCCAAGATGGGTCCCCTCCCCACCCTAAGCCATGGGTGCCCCGCTTCTTATCCTCAGCACAGGTCCTCTGCCCATCCCCAAGATGGGTCCCCTCCCCATCCTAAGCCATGGGTGCCCCGCTTCTTATCCTCAGCACAGGTCCTCTGCCCATCCCCAAGATGGCTCCCCTCCCCACCCTAAGCCATGGGTGCCCCACTTCTTATCCTCAGCACAGGTCCTCTGCCCATCCCCAAGATGGCTCCCCTCCCCACCCTAAGCCATGGGTGCCCCGCTTCTTATCCTCAGCACAGGTCCTCTGCCCATCCCCAAGATGGGTCCCCTCCCCATCTTAAGCCATGGGTGCCCCGCTTCTTTTCCTCAGCACAGGTCCTCTGCCCATCCCCAAGATGGGTCCCCTCCCCACCCTAAGCCATGGGTGCCCCGCTTCTTATCCTCAGCACAGGTCCTCTGCCCATCCCCAAGATGGGTCCCCTCCCCACCCTAAGCCATGGGTGCCCTGCTTCTTATCCTCAGCACAGGTCCTCTGCCCATCCCCAAGATGGGTCCCATCCCCATCCTTAGCAACAGCCCCCTCTCCATACTCAGCATGGGTCCCCACCCCACCCTCTGCACTGGGCCTCTTCACATACTAAGCATTGGTCCCCTCCCCATCCTCATCATGGGTTTCCTCCCCATCCTCAGATTTAGCACAGGTCCTCTGCCCATCCCCAAGATGGGTCCCCTCTCCATCCTCATCATGGGTTTCCTCCCCATTCTCAGCTCAGGTCCTCTGCCCATCTTGGGGATGGGTCCCCTCCCCATCCTCACTATAGGTGCCCCCCTTTTATCCTCAACACAGGTCACTCGCCATTCTTAGTACAGGTCCCCACCTCATCCTTAAAGAAATAACGGATTTAGCCATCAGTATACTTTTGCCAAAGTATGAAACTCACAATTAAGCAGCTTGGGTGAAATTAGCTTGAAAAGAAAATCTAAAGAAAAATCTAGGATAGTAAAAAAAGAGCTTCTGTTAGCCTTAGAGCCATTTATAGCCCATTGTACCCTTAAAACTCAACAAATTCCACTTTAAGATCTCCTTTCCCATTGACTCTTATTTATTTTATTACAATGAAGACATTTTGTCAAAATTTTGATGATCTTTGGACTCAAACTCCCGGTTTTGCTCTTTCCTTTGTCACATCCTTAGGACCGCTCCTTATCCTCGGTTCCTCAGCCCAATCTCAGCACAGGTCTCCTCCCCATCCTCGGGATAGGTCCAATGCCCATTCTCATTGACCAGCAGGGCCAACAGCCAAGCACTACTCCTAAGGACCCAGAACAAAATCTGGTTTTCTGCATTAGAGTGGCAAGAAACTGGGAACCTAGAATTTTCAATATTTATCTCATACCAAATTTCCCTTAACCAGTTATTGAAAATCTTCCCTCAGAAGGGCCATTATTAAAAGGGCGTGTAGTAGAAATGGTAGAATGATGGGAACATGGATGGAAATATGAATGGTTCCGTTTTTCCTTTACAAAGCAGCTGACTAAGTCTTTCTGGTCCCTTCACTAAGGTTCTGGTTGGAAATCCGGGCCTCCTGGTCCAAGGACTCCGATTCCATCATTGCATTTGACAATCTGTCCCTCAGCCTGGGCTGCTACCTAACAAGTAAGTGCATCATATTTGTATGTACAGTATCATACATAAGTAAGTACACCCCTCACATTTGTGTAAATATTTTATTCTATCTTTTCATGTGCATTACAAGAAATGAGACTTTGTTACAATGTAAAGTAGTGAGTGTACAGCTTGTATAACAGTGTAAATTTACTGTCCCCTCAAAATAACTCAACACACAGCCATTAATGTCTAAACCGCTGGCAACAAAAGTCAGTACACCCCTAAGTGAAAATGTCCAAAGTGGGCCCAAAATACCAATATTTTGTGTGGCCACCATTATTTTCCAGCACTGCCTTGGGCATGGAGTTCACCAGAGCTTCACAGGTTGTCACTGGAGTCCTCTTCCCCTCCTCCATGATGACATCACAGAGCTGGTGGATGTTAGAGACCTTGCGCTCCTCCACCTTCTGTTTGAGGATCCCCCACAGATGCTCAATAGGGTTTAGGTCTGGAGACATGCTTGGCCAGTCCATCACCTTTACCCTCAGCTTCTTTAGCAAGGCAGTGGTCATCTTGGAGGTGTTTGGGGTCGTTATGTTGGAATACTGCCCTGCCCCCCAGTCTCTGAAGGGAGGGGATCATGCTCTGCTTCAGTATGTCACAGTACATGTTGGCATTCATGGTTCCCTCAATGAACTGTAACTCCCCAGTGCCGGCAGCACTCATGCAGCCCCAGACCATGACACTCCCACCACCATGCCTGACTGTAGGAAGACACACTTGTCTTTGTACTCCTCACCTGGTTGCCGCCACACACGCCTGACACCATCTGACACCAAATAAGTTTATCTCGGTCTCATCAGAGCACAGGAGACGGTTCCAGTAATCCATGTCCTTAGTCTGCTTGTCTTCAGCAAACTGTTTGTGGGCTTTCTTGTGCATCATCTTTAGAAGAGGCTTCCTTCTGGGATGACAGCCATGCAGACCAATTTGATGCAGGGTGCGGCGTATGGTCTGAGCACTGACAGGCTGACCCCTCCCCCACCCCTTCAACCTCTGCAGCAATGCTGGCAGCACTCATACCTCTATTTCCCAAAGACAACCTCTGGATATGACGCTGAGCACGGCACTCAACTTCTTTGGTGGATCATGGCGAGGTGTAACGCTCTGGGTTTTAGCTCAAGGATACTGGATTTGCAGCTGCAGAATTCCACTCAGTAGTCTTGTAGAGATCTTGTTAAATCACCTGATCCAACTCTCTTGACTCATCATAGTGGTTTAGCCTGATTCAGTATGCACATATACAAACACTCAGATAATGATGTTGCAGGAGGGATAGTAATTATGCAAGTAGCAGTGAGATGTTACACTGAAGGTATAGGCTCTGAGGAGTGATAGTAGATGATGATAAGCACTCAGATAGTGATGTTACAGGAATGATAGTAGATGATGATAGATAGCAATCACAAGAGCTAGCAATCTAGTATAATCAACAGGTGATAGATAATAGCAAGCAAGATATACAGGTGTTGCTAAGCTTAGTTCGGTAATGCAGGTTGTAACAAATAATAGGCAAAAGAGCTAGCGATCTAGGTTTAGAAATGCAGATGGTAGATACTGGAGAGCATGTATCCTAGAGCTAGCAATAGTTCTTATAATGCAGGTATAGATAGCAAGCGTTTGTTGATAAGAGGGGGTCCCCTGTGGGGTACTTATCAATAGCCAGTAGTGAGGGAGTGTAGGACAAGGTAGCGAGGCTCCGGTCAATCCAGGTATAGGGTATGTAGCTGGAAGATTCGGCAGCGTCAGGTTAGGCAGGTATCAGGAGCGGTTGCACGAACAATGTGTGAGTGCAGACCGTCAGTTGAAATAGCCGCTCAGTGCGGCGCCTGATGATGACGTCAGCACTGTTAAAGGAATACTCACCTTATATGCGTTCCACCTACCTGAGTGGTGGAACGCAACCCGGAATTGAGATGATAGAAAGGCACTGAGAGTGCCAGGATCTTACACGAGGCCTGTTCTGAGTGGAACCTGTCCTGTTATACCGCTGTATGGTCTTGGCCACCGTACTGCAGCTCAGTTTCAGGGTCTTGGCAATCTTCTTATAGCCTAGGCCATCTTTATGTAGAACAACAATTCTTTTTTCAGATCCTCAGAGAGTTCTTTGCCATGAGGTGCCATGTTGAACTTCCAGTGACCAGTATGAGAGAGTGAGAGCGATAACACCAAATTTAACACACCTGTCCCCATTCATACCTGAGACCTTGTAACACTAATGGGTCACATGACACCGGGGAGGGAAAATGGCTAATTGGGCCCAATTTGGACTTTTTCACTTAGGGGTGTACTGACTTTTGTTGCCAGCGGTTTAGACATTAATGGCTGTGTGTTGAGTTATTTTGAGGGGACAGTAAATTTACACTGTTATACAAGCTGTACACTCACTACTTTACATTGTAGCAAAGTCTCATTTCTTCAGTGTTGTCACATGGGAGGGGTGTACTTACTTTTGTGCTATACTGTACATACTGCATCATTTTCATTTCTTTGTTGATAACTTTCATACGTTATTAGTATTATTGTACTTTGAATACAATAAATCACCATCTTAACCAGTCAAGGACTGAGATCTCACGCTCCCCATGCTGCTGCACCCCCCGGGTACAAATCCTGTATTACAGCCCCAGACGTTGCTGTGTAACATGCAGTGCTCAGAAGCTTCATTGAGAAATATGTATCAACATTATTGCTGCATTGTATTTACTCTGCTTCATTCATTTGCAGATCGAAGGAAAAGCAACATATATATATAGTCACAGTCTCCGCTCTAATTCATCCCAAAGGGGTTCTATCGGGTTCGATGTCAGGACTCTGTGCAGGACAGTGAAGTTCCTCCACCCCAAACTCACTCACCCATATCTTTATGGACCTTGCTTTGTGCACTGGTCCAATCATTTGCTGGAGGGGGGATTATTGTGTGGGGGTGTTTTCAGGGGTTGGGTTTGGCCCCTTAGTTCCAGTGAAGGGAACTCTTAAGGTGTCGGCATACCAAGACAATTTTATGCTCCCAACTTTGTGGGAGGAGTTTGGGGATGGCCCCTCCCTGTTCCACCATGACTGCACACCAGTGCACAAAGCAAGGTCCATAAAGACATGGATGAGTGAGTTTGAGGTGGAGGAACGTGACTGTCCTGCACAGAGTCCCAGCCTCATCCCGATAGAACTCCTTTGGGATGAATTAGGGCGGAGACTGTGAGCCAGGCCTTCTCGTCCAACATCAGTGCCTGACCTCACAAATGTGCTTCTGCCCATTCTCCTCTGACCTCAACAAGGCATTTTCCTCCACACAACTGCCGCTCACTGGAAATTTTCTCTTTTCCCCACCATTCTCTGTAATCCTGAGAGATCCCAGAAATATTCAGAGCAGCCCGTCTGCCACCAACAACCATGCCAAAGTCACTTCAATCCCCTTTCTTCCCCATTCTGATGCTCAGTTTGAACTTCAGCAAGTCGTCCTCACTATGTCTAGATGCCTAAATGCATTGAGTTGCTGCCCTGTGATTGGCTGATTAGTAATTTGTTACAAAGCAGTAGAAGAGGTGATGCCAGTGAGTGTAGATTTCCTTATTAGCATATAGTGCATTGACTGCATCACTGTGCACTGCTGCTCTATGTTACATTGTGTTGTGGATCAATTCATTTTACATTGCTAAGCTACTAAAATTACATCATCGCCATTCTCTGCATTAATTTACTGTAAGCATAAGACGCCATGGTGATGCCCAACCCTCCTTTACCCGCCCATTAGGAGGGTCCATGATACCTGTCACGATCCGGGGTCAGGCTCGAAGACCAGTAGCTATAGCAGTCGCAGGTCACACAGGAACCAGCAGGATAGGAACACTGACAGGTCACCCAGGCAGATGACGCAGGCTCACCTGAGGTGCGGAGTCTAAGTACTAACCGGTCTTCACCAGCGCTCCTGAAGGTGGAGATGGATTTTGCTGCGTGTTAGCACCAGGTCGCGGTCCTCAAGATCGCCCCACCAGGAGGTGAGCAAGTCAGAGTCCAGTAGCAGATAGGGATTAAGCTGAAGCGTAGTCAAGGAGTAGCCAAAGGTCGGTAACCAGTAGTTGCAGGTTGGGATCAAACAGAAGAGTAGTCGAGGAACAAGCCAAGTGTCGATAACGGATAGTAGCAAGGATACAGACGGCAGCAGGAGAGACAAGCGAGATATCGGCTGTTGAAGGCACAGTATTCTGGCGACCAGGAAGTGCAAAGACATGGCTTATAACAGGAAGTTCATGGGAGGAGCAAAGGGTTCAAGGTTCAAGGTTCAAGGCAATAAAGATTCACAGCAGGATCATTCAAGGATTTGTCCAGGGAGCTGTCCAGCATTCCAGGTAGCTCAGCGAGTAGAGTCATTGCCAGACACCATGGAGGTCCCAGGTTCAAGTCCGGGTCCTGACAGTACTCCCCTCCTCCCAGGACGTCCGCTGGACGTCTTAGGACCAGGTTTAAGAGGAAACCTCTGGTGGAACTCCCTTGTTAATCTAGGGGCATGAACATTTTCTTCTGGCTCCCAGGAATTTTCTTCTGGTCCATATCCTTCCCATTGAACCAGATATTGTAATTTATTCCTAAAGATCCTGGAATCAAGAATTCTCTCCACTACAAATTCTTCTTCACCCTGTACTTCAACAGGTGGAGGAGGCGGAAGAATTCTTCCAGGAAAGGGATTTTCCTTAAATGGCTTGAGCAGTGATATGTGAAAAACCGGGTGAATTCTCATACTGTCGGGAAGTTTTAAACGGAAAGTGACTGGGTTGACCTGAGCAGAAATTTGGAAAGGTCCCACAAACTTTTGTCCCAACTTTGCAGATGGAACATGGACCTTCAAATTTTTGGTTGATAACCAAACCTTGTCACCCACTTGAAAGGTAGGAAGTGATCGGCGATGTCTATCAGCAGCCTTCTTGTAAGATTCCTGAGCCTCCTTCAAAGTCTCAATTAATTTCTCCTGAATCTCTTGCAACATAGTTAATCTGTTGGCTACAGCAGGAATTGGAGTTGAGATAGGGAGATCAGGAATAAAAACTGGATGATAACCATTGTTTAAGAAAAACGGGCTTTGAGAGGTTGAGCTATGTCTAGAATTGTTGTAAGAAAACTCTGCCGTGGGAAGATAGTCCACCCAGTCGTCCTGAAGATAACTAACAAAACATCGAAGGTACTGTTCTAAAGTTTGATTGGTCCTCTCAGTCTGACCATTAGACTGAGGATGAAAAGCAGAAGACAGGTTGATTGCTACTCCTAAAGCTGAGCAAAAGCTTTTCCAAAACTTTGAAGTAAACTGTACTCCTCGATCTGACACAACGTCTTCAGGAATTCCATGTAGTCTGAAGACTTCTCGAACCATCAACTCTGCAGTTTGTTCCGAAGAGGGTACCCCTTTAACTGGTATAAAGTGAGCCATCTTGGTGAGGCGGTCAACGACCACCAAGATAGTGGTCATTCCTTTTGAGGGGGGTAAATCAACCACAAAGTCCATAGAAATTGACCCCCATGGTCTTGATGGGATAGGGAGTGGTTGGAGCAACCCCAAAGGAGAAGCTCGGGGTGTCTTATTGCGTGCACAGGTCAGGCACGAGGCTACATACCTTTTAACATCTTTCTTGTACCCAGGCCACCAAAAGGAGCGTGATAAAAGTTCCTCTGTTTTAGAAACTCCAAAATGTCCAGCAAGTTTTGAGTCATGACTCAACCGGAGGACTTCAACCCGAGCAGACTCAGGTACATAGAGGCGATGCGTTTTAATCCAAAAGCCATTCTTGAACTCAAGACTGATGTCCATAGGAGGATTATTGAGGAGTGAGTCATTCTCGTAACCTTCTTTGAGGAGACTCAAGAATGCCTTTGAACTTGTGACACCTAGGAAGTTCTTTTGAGGCAGGATAGTGCATTCAGCATGGTTCTCCTGGGAAGGCCCCGATAACATCCGTGATAAGGCATCAGCCTTACCATTTCTTGACCCAGGTCTATATGAGATAATAAAATTAAATCTAGAAAAGAACAGCGACCAACGTGCTTGTCTAGAAGACAATCTTTTGGCCGAACAAATGAATTCTAAATTTCTGTGATCAGTGAGAACGGTCACAGGATGCTTAGTACCTTCCAGCAAATGCCTCCATTCGGAAAAGGCTTCCTTAATTGCCAGTAACTCCTTATTCCCTATGTCATAATTCCTCTCAGCTGAAGACATTAAACGAGAAAAGTAAGCACAAGGATGAAGCTGCATCTTTTCACCGCTTCGTTGAGAAAGGATAGCTCCTACAGCAGAGTCAGAAGCATCCACTTCCACTACAAAAGGTAGCTCAGGATTGGGATGTACCAATACTGGTGCAGAAGTGAACAGAGTCTTTAACTTAGCAAAAGCAGCCTGAGCATTAGATGACCACACAAAGGGCACCCCTTTCTTTGTCAGCTGTGTAATCGGAGCTATCACCTTAGAGAAATTTCTTATGAATTTCCTGTAGAAATTGGCAAACCCGATGAATCTTTGAATTTCCTTAACGTTTCCAGGGACAGGCCAATCTACTACTGCTCTAATCTTCTCAGGATCCATGCTTACTCCATCTGGTGAAATAATATACCCCAGAAACTGGATCTGGGTTTGTTCAAACTCACATTTTTCCAATTTGATATAAAGTCGATTCTGCCTCAATCTTTCAAGGACAGTGCAAACATGCTTGCGATGCTCCTCTAGGTTATTGGAAAAAATGAGGATGTCATCCAAATAAGCAACTAGAAATTGGTCCAACAGATCTCGAAAAACATCGTTGATGAAGTGTTGAAAGGTTGCAGGGGCATTACAAAGACCAAAAGGCATAACCAAGGACTCGAAGTGTCCGTATCTGGTTCTAAAGGCGGTTTTCCATTCATCTCCTTGGCGGATACGAACAAGGTTATAAGCCCCCCGCAAGTCAAGCTTTGTAAAAATCTTGGCAGAACGAAGTCTTTCCAACATTTCAGAGATCAACGGGAGAGGATAACGGTTTTTAATAGTAACTTTATTCATGTGCCTGTAATCAATGCATGGACGTAAGGTAGAGTCTTTCTTTTCAACAAAGAACAAGGCTGCTCCAGCAGGGGATGTTGAGTGTCTAATAAACCCCTTCTCTAAATTCTCATCAAGCCACTCCCTGAGCACCTTTAATTCAGGTTCTGATAAATTGAATAGGCGGCCGAAAGGTATTTCTGCACCTGGGAGTAGCTCAATGGGGCAATCATATGGGCGATGAGGAGGTAACTGGTCGGCGTTCTTCTTATCACAGACATCCTGAAACTCATGGTATTGTGGAGGCAGTTTAGGATATGACTGTGCTGTAACCAAATCCAACTGTGTTTCCTTAATCTGTGGAGAACTAATTGCACAAGGCTCTCTACAGTATTCCTCACAATGGGGGGATGTAAAATTTATAACGCGTGCTTCCCAATTGATTGAGGGATTATGGGTGGAAAACCAAGGGATGCCCAAGATCACAGGAAATTTAGGTGACGTAATCAGCTGAAAACTGATGGTCTCACGATGGTTAGCCTCAAATTGGAGAACCAAAGGGACTGTTTCATGGGTAACAGGTCCAGAAGTTAAGGGTGAACCATCCACTGTCTCCATATCGACTGGGGCTAATTTATTTCTTGTCTGAATCATATTGTTTTTGGCAAAGTCTATGTCCATGAAGTTCCCCCCTGCACCAGAGTCCAGCATAGCAGAGCAAGGAATCTCAATGCCCTCAGAGATAAGTTTAATAGGGAGGACAAAATGAGGTAGTGAAGAATTTACTTTATTTTCTTCCTGGACCAACGGGGAGATGGACTGGCTAATGGAGTTTATTTGTTCAGGCGTGATCACATCAATCGATGCAACTGTTCTTCTAACCTTGTTAGGGCAGTTAATTGCATAATGACCAGAATCTCCACAGTAAAGACATAGGTTCTCAGAACGTCTTCTTTCTTTCTCCTGAATGGAAATGGATCTCTTAATTGCATCTACCTGCATTGGCTCAGGAGTGTTAGAATTAGGAGCAACTTTGAAATCCTGCTGAACAAATGGAGTAGCAGAGAAACGCATGCCACTCTTACTTGCAAACATTCCCAGCCTCTCCTTCCTCCTTTCTGTAAGTCTCTGATCAATTCTGATACATAATTGGATGAAGGCATCAAGATCATCAGGAGTATCAACTCTAGCGAGCTCATCCTTTACCTGTTCAGAAAGCCCTCGGCGGAACTGACTCTTTTGCGCAGCAGGGTTCCAAGTAGTATCTGCAACCCAACATCTGAATTCTGCTGTGTACTCAGCGACAGAGCGCCTTCCCTGCCTCAGACTATGCAGCTTTGCTTCAGCAGTAGCACAGCGGTTGGGATCATCAAAAACCTGATCCATTGCGGTTAAAAAGGTCTGCAGATTATTTAAAATGGCACTGTCCTGCTCAATATATGGGGAGGCCCAAGCTAGAGCTTCTCCAGTCAGAAGTTCGAGAATCAAGGTTACCTTTCTCTTCTCAGAAGGAAATGCAGCAGGGTGTGTTTGGAAATATAAACGACACTGATTTAGGAAACCTCTGTAATGATGGCGGTCTCCATTAAACTTGGATGGTAAAGGCTGAGGCATATGTGTGATAGTATCACCTCGGTCCAGTAGTAGTCTCTGCAGAGCATGAATCTCCTTCTGTTGTCTTTCCAATAGACTTTCTAGTTTATTAACTTTTTCTTGGCAGGTAACACCAAATTCTTGCAGCTCAGCAATTTGTTGCCTAAGAGGAGTCACGATGCTTGCTATAGCGGCCTCCATGTTTTGGGCCAGAATATTCTGTCACGATCCGGGGTCAGGCTCGAAGACCAGTAGCTATAGCAGTCGCAGGGCACACAGGAACCAGCAGGATAGGAACACTGACAGGTCACCCAGGCAGATGACGCAGGCTCACCTGAGGTGCGGAGTCTAAGTACTAACCGGTCTTCACCAGCGCTCCTGAAGGTGGAGATGGATTTTGCTGCGTGTTAGCACCAGGTCGCGGTCCTCAAGATCGCCCCACCAGGAGGTGAGCAAGTCAGAGTCCAGTAGCAGATAGGGATTAAGCTGAAGCGTAGTCAAGGAGTAGCCAAAGGTCGGTAACCAGTAGTTGCAGGTTGGGATCAAACAGAAGAGTAGTCGAGGAACAAGCCAAGTGTCGATAACGGATAGTAGCAAGGATACAGACGGCAGCAGGAGAGACAAGCGAGATATCGGCTGTTGAAGGCACAGTATTCTGGCGACCAGGAAGTGCAAAGACATGGCTTATAACAGGAAGTTCATGGGAGGAGCAAAGGGTTCAAGGTTCAAGGCAATAAAGATTCACAGCAGGATCATTCAAGGATTTGTCCAGGGAGCTGTCCAGCATTCCAGGTAGCTCAGCGAGTAGAGTCATTGCCAGACACCATGGAGGTCCCAGGTTCAAGTCCGGGTCCTGACAATACCATGCCAGAGTCGTAACTGGAACCTTCAGGGCCCCGGTGCAAGATATCATGAAGGCCCCCCCGGACCCTTCCCACTAATCCTGGGGCCCTTTAATCTAGTTGCAGGGCCCTTTATTATGGTTCCGCAGTGGGACCCTTTCACAAGCTCTGCAGTGGGCCCCCTTCCTGCCATCTTGGAGCCTCCCCACGGTGGTGGAATGCCAGGGCCTTTGTGATCCTGGAAGTTCACCCACTGGTGTCAGTAGTTTTTATTTTTTGGTATTTTAATTGTATTATTTTTTTATCATTTTATTTTCTTTTTTTTACAATGTGACTGACTATGACTCTGTCCATTCAGAAAAGAGAGGAGCTGGTAAATTACATATTTACCGACCTCTTCCTGGTTCTCTATTGAGACACATCCCCTTCAGCAGCCGGCAGGAGAGGGGAGGGAGCACAGTGTGGGGGGGAGCACACGGGCCCAGGACAGAACACAAGTGAACTGGATAGGAGGAGAGGCAGAGGCAGCATACAGAGGAACCAATCTCCTCCATTCTCCTCCATTCTCTCCTGCATCCCCTGCAACCCCTGTAGTTACGCCGAACTATGTTCAACCTAGGAAAAGACCTGAGCTGGATCGGTGAGCAAGTAAATCTGTGGGGGACATTGCTGGAGAGAATTGGGGGGGGGGTAACTGGCATCTAATTTGTGATGGTTTGGGATACATGGTGGGCTCACCAGCTGCTGTAAGAAAAAAAAAGTAAAAGTAATATTTGCTAATTTGCTATATTTAGTGATTTCAAATGAAACAATGTACTGGATTTATAATTGGTGGGTTTATTTTGAGCCTCTTGTTCTGTAACCCGGCAGGTAACAGTGATCTGGCCGAACAGACGGTGTCATCTCTGTCCAGCAATCTTTTAATGGAGAGCAGCGCCCACAGGAGGAACGAGACGGGACAGCAGCACCTGGAGGAAGAGTTCTCCCCACTCCAACCCACCAAGACAGGTACTCCCATCCATCACCACCGGCTTCCATCATTCATGGTCAAGACAGGTACTCCCATCCATCACCACCGACTTCCATCATTCATGGTTCCATGGCCAAGACAGGTACTCCCATCCATCACCACCGACTTCCATCATTCATGGTTCCATGGCCAAGACAGGTACTCCCACCCA